>NW_022639556.1:1117151-1133898 GCF_010583005.1 Odontomachus brunneus | reverse complement strand
TACACTTTTTTTCAAATCAAAATAGTGCAAAAGCACATGTCGAAAAAACACTTTATCGCGTTCCATTTTTCACAAAGCAAAAGAAATTGTTGTTTAGGAAAATAATTGTGTATGCTGACTGAATGTTATCGAGAAATGTCGAAATTAATCACAAACTACCTGTTTCGTTAGTAATGACTACTAGAACTGTTTGCATTGCCATCTAACATTTGCGGGCGGAAACTAAGTTAAGGTCCTAATATATACATTATTTCTACGATACTTCTAGGATACACACTTCTAGAGATTTTGATTAACGTAAAGTTTGACGACTGATTTATGCGATAAAAGAGCTAATGTTTCTCTGTTTTTATAAACAAGATCTTTTCAAAGACGAATATATGTATAGGAATGTAATGCAGTGTACTTAATTTTTTTTTTCTACGAAATTTTCATCGCGTCCTCATTACGGCGATTATTACCTTGAGTTGCGAGGGAGAGGTACGAAGATTTCTCGAGCGACGAAGTAACAGTGAGAGGAGACAGGCACTCGATTACGTATATCATTTCTAACCATTGTGCAGTTCCTCGATCACACGCTTTGTTACCATTCGTCGTCGACGCGGTTTCTCCGATGAAACCGCCAGATTGCGAACAATTGCGCCGATCGTTTAATAACTACCGTCCTGCATCGCGGATAGCTACTCTGTTTTATCAAGCTATTATTTTATATGTCTAGCATTTTTCTTCGTCGGTCTTGTCTCTTTTGCCCGCTATCGTTTTCCACATTTCATTCTAATTTACGATTACGTCGTGTTTCTCGCACTCAAAATCTCAGAACTCGTATTTACTTGAAAAAGGTAGAAATATTAATAGATTACATAATCTGCTGATATATTAACTCTTGGACCATAAATATGAGTAACATTTAGCCAAACAATTTTTGCAAACTGTTTTTAAAAACGTGTTTTTTTTTTACTATAACCTTTCCCAACTTTATTGAATTGCAAAAATATTAACAGGACTACATTCATCGACAATTTCGTTCTGATTAAGGGAAAAGAACATAAAATTTCGATCATTTTTTCTCTCTGTAACTTTTTAAACATGAAATCACCGAGTAGACGAGCGCAGCGTGAGATTCGAAAGAATCTATCTCGCGAATTACACAAGAAAGTACAGCATTACATAATTACACGATACAACTTACTATACTTTCAATATAGAAAGAGATTTAAAGATACCGTCGTGCGAGCCGTCGACAAGTTCGCATCCGATAAAACTGCACGAGAAGAGTCTCGTAGTGTCGCGTTTCGTGGTGCGAAATGAAACACAATGGGCACTACGAGACGTTAAAGGATGAGGGGAGAAGGCCGGGCCCTTCGAGGTGCGCAAACGAAAGTGGGATTCCAAAAGGCCGGCCGAACTGGAGCGCGTTTATCATTCGCAAAACCGTGAAGTAAAAACTGGTTCCTACAGGCGTGCATCGTAAATAATCGCGCGGTTATTCTCGATCGAGACGATCGGCGGTCCGACGTGATTAATACTTTCGTGCGGGTTGCGGCACCGGGCGGTTAATCGGTCTAACGGTGTGCCGTGGTGTGTGATAACACACGGGCCTCCGATAAACGGCCGCGTTTACAAATCATTGATAGCCCGCTGTCACCGTCCGCGATGCTTTATCGATCGCGGCCGGCGCAAAAAGTCCCATCTAAGGCAGATTGTGACGACGTCGTTACAGTCGATCGCGTCTCACGTCGCGTCATACCTGTGACTCGCCCTGAGTAAAACGGTGTGACGATAACGATAACTCTATCGCGACAGAATTATCCCCGTCGCGAACACTGAACCGATCCTTATAGGGTAGGTCCAGTTGACTCAAGGGATAAGTCTGTATGTTTTGTTTATATATTTATCGTGAGAGAGGAATAGTGAAAATGAAATTGCGAAATGTTCCTCTTGTAACATAGAGACTTTTTCCTGAGTTTCATTAAAATCGGAATAATATTGCGTTTAAAAAATAGAGGAAATTGATTTAGGAGCATTTTTGAACATCTTAAAATTGGTACGGAGAGAAAGCATTATGAACACGAAAAAACTGCTATAGTTGTTACATCCACATATTCTATGGTTAGAGAGAAAATTTAAGTGACTTGAAGTCAAATATGTCATTAAAAGTTACTGTTGCTATATGCCTATCTATACAGTTTTTACAGCCATAGCTTTTATAACATGTAATGTTTACTAGTCTTCTTTACTGCTTATCCATACGAGTTTGAGCAGTACTCTAAGTGCTGTAAAGTGTAACCAAACTCCATGGATCCCTCAATTATAGTATTTGTTTTACAGATCATGATACAGAGACAGCAATATTCCTTTGGCTGTGACAACTATGTACATTAGAAACCTAACATTTTTTACATATCACAGGAAACTATGGCTGTGAGAACTGTAGATGGGCATGTAATAATAGTAACTTTTAATACTATATATTTCTTTAACTTAAAATTACATACATTTTCTTTCTAACCATAGAATATGTGAATGTAGCAACCGTAGTACGGATTTTCTCTGTAAGAATAAAATATACGGTTTGCGGGACCATTGCGGGCATAAAGGACACAGGGAAACAATGTCTATCATGTTTGTACAGTCACAAGAATTAGTCGTTTGAGAAGTAACCTGGAAATTTTAAAAGATGTATCATCTAGCCCCCCGATCTTCCCTACGCGGAGGCTGGAAGCGAGCGTGCGGCTGAAGCAAACTTTTATTCTCTAACTTTTTCTTGTTTATAATAATCAAATCAGATGGCTTGTTTAATAAACATTTTGCTGAAACATTACATGAATATTACATGAAGCGAACGACAAATTGCTAGAGAAAGAAAAAGAGAGAGACAAAGAGAAGGGATCATTCGGTAGACGAAATTTGCTCGCGATTTTTCCAACTTTTCGCTCGCTCGCGTTCACTCACGCACGATGAGCAATAAATCCGAGGTATAATTAAATTTATCGCGACTGGACTATCGACGTTATTAAGGCGCGTGTATAATTTTTCAGCAGTGACAAATCTCAGGTGTAACGTGCGTGATCGATGATTAACGACCGCGTCCACGTCGAATGCGGACGTCTAACCCCGCGGACGCGTCGGCTGGGTGAAAGTGCCGGTTAAACATCGTAATTAACTCCACATCGCTAATAACACTCGCGAGAGAGGATGAATCGACGATCTCGAATCGGCCTGCGCGTAGGCAAGGAAGGCGCGGCGCTTCGCGAGACGCTCACGAGACGAATAAATTTCAAGCGTCGCCGCGGCCGGCGCGGCGTTATCGCGGCGTCCGGCGGGAAATTTTATTTTCCCGGGAGTTAAATCCCCGCTGCGCTTACGTCGGATAGCGCGACCGGTGTCTTCGACGCTTCGTAAAATACGGCGCAACTGACGCCGCGATAAGGACAAAGTCGTCCGTCCGCCCTTTACCGTCCCCTTTCTTCCCGCGTATTCAAGCGGCGGTCGCGTTTGAAACCGGTAAACGAACTCGTCCTAATATATCTTCGTCGCGGCGGCAATTAGACGAAAAAGAAATCTAGACGTCGCGCCCGTTGAATGAGAAGTCGCAATTCTCTAATCCGGGGAGGCGCGATCGGCATCTCAAAGCGGCCGAGGATGAAATTTATTAGATGCGAGAAAGCGACGAGGATTATGTCAGAGGCACGTGAAACTTGTTCATTGTATTCAGAATATTAAAGTCGCGATCCGAAAAAATAACGAAAATTATCTAGATAGATTAGCCAAGATGAACAAATGACTAGCAAACACTGTAATATCGCATGTAATTTGTATTTAATCAATATGGATTACAGAAACAAAATATCTGTGAAATTTATTAATTATTTGTGTATTAATTTATTAACTATTTGTGAAATTTAGCAAGAAAGTCTTTTTGTGGTATCCAGATAAAAGACGGTCACACTTCTTATCAAAATCGAATGTAGTAGACAAAAAAGATTAGCGACAAGAGACAAACGAATGTATAATCCTCATACACACTCATTCAAGTTTGCTTGCAGATATTACTGCTGCTGAATGCTGCTTTTGTAAACTCTACATACTAAAGACAATTTTTTAACAGATGCAAACAACAGTCATAAATTTTAACTGTGATAATTCTATCTGAATCAGCAAAACATATTTTTGAGTATTCGCTTTGCGTATTCATATCTTGATTAGAAATTTTGATTAGATACGTCTGATATAAGAATCTAACTAGGTAAATGTAAAGTAATTTTAAGTATACCTTATAAGGGTATATTAAGAATTCAATAAGAAAGACTTTTGTAAGGTTATGATAGTTAGACCCATCGTGGGTCCACATTGGAATCTTAATATTGGAATATTAACTTTTTGACTAGAAATTTTGATCAGGCACGTATGATATTGTACAAGAATCTAATTGGGTAAATGTACGGTAATTCTAAGTACTTAATAAGGTATAATGAGAATTGAATAAGGAAGAGTTTTATAATTTTATAAGGTTATGTTGGTATAAATCAAATAATTGATTGAGATAAATTTCTGGTTGAGTAATAATTGAAATGTCAGATTTTTTAAAATTATTAAACAAAATGAATTTTCTCACTTCTCATACAAAATAATCTTTTTCTATGTGTAAGGATCTGACGAAAATTTAACGAGGATCTGTTGATAAATCCTTATATATATATGTATATATATATATATATATATATATATATATATTTATTTATTTATATATATATATTCTTAGGACTCTAAACATCAAAAAGTCACCTAAACACTAAACATAGCTAAATTTTAACCAGTGCATTTTTATTTGCCCATAATTTTCGTAAAAATGGTCAAAATTTAATACTTTTTTTTTTTAATTTGACGTAAACATCGAGGCACATGAATCTTATAATGTTTTCACGATTAAATGGAGTTGAAAAAAGTTATATTGAAAAAACAAAACACATTTTTAAGCGCGGTAATGTTTGAAAAGTTGATCTGAATTTTACATACGTTTAGTTACACACGTTTATACACGTTTTAGTTGAGTGAATTTTACACACGTTTAAAATTTATGAGGTTTCACGCTGCATTACATAGTTTATACACAAAGCTGATTGGAATCGAACTTATTAGGACCATGGGATAAATTTCGGATTACGGCAAATGTCGCGATGTTAGGGATACGCGACGCAAATACTGAGCGAGTCATAGCGGCGAGACGCGAGTCGCACGCTACGAATCGACCGGCCTGTGCGTTTACGCAAATAAAACAGACTGTTATTATGAGCACGAATGACACACAAGTCAGTGACGCGATATCATGCGGCAGCTGTTTTTTCAAGCCCGCGTGCACTTTCACCGCGCGAAGGGAGTTTTCAGCGGCTGATAATTGGACTCGTGACGTGGCCGACTAAACGCGCGATTTTACGGGACATTCTTCGCGGAATCGATTAAGAGAAGCGGGGACGGGAACGATCTCTGCCATTTTCGTCGGAAGGAAACGAGAAATCGGCCTGCGAGAAAAAAGCGATCCTTTTCCCCGGCCTGCGCGACCCGAGGCGGAATTCTCTCGTTGGGTCTCGCTCCTCGAGCTCGCGGCGCGCCGTGCTGATCGATGAAATCCGCGGGAACATTATTTACCGGCAAATGTTTATTGATTCGCTCGAAGACAGATGCTGCGCCGAGTTAATTAAAGGGGAGCGATGTAGCGCGAGCGCGATGTGCTTCGAGGCCGGCGGACATTATAATTACGAAGTTCGATGAGAGCAACAAAGATTTTCTCGCGCGGGCTGTCCGATTCCGAGCGCTCGCGCTTAATGGCCTGCCATTTCGAATGGGTTCTCTCGACTCGGCTTGACTTCCGCCACTGTAGAGTGTCTGTTAGGTATTCAATTCGGGAATACGAGAGAAAGCCAGAGCAAGAGAGAGAGAGAAAGAGAGAGAGAGAGAGAGAGAGAGAGAGAGAGAGAGAGAGAGAGAAGGGTGAGCGACCATTAATTGATTCGACGTAGGAACTCATAATTTATAGCGCGCGTTTATTAACGTCTCGCTTAAAAATCGCGCGGCTCAAAAGCCGGGCAGGGAACTGTCACGTTTAATAAGTCGAGCCGAATGAAGTTATAATGACCGCGCGACGCGATCGCGGACTCGATAATGATTATTATTACTGATCGAAGCCGAGGAACAAAATCGGCCGGCCGGCGCTGGCCTGCCGGTGATCGAAAATCACTTTGCGATTTCGAATCGCGACGATTCGATTAAGGAGATTCTCGCGCGCGCACGCGTTCGGTATTCCGAGTAAAGAGTCGCAGGTAGCGCGGCTCCCAAGGACGCGTCTCTGACGGAACACCAAGGACCGTTCATACTGAGACAGCGCAGCCTCTGTTTTCGAGCGGCGGTTAGCGGCTATCTTCACGCAAGAGGAAATTAAGAGAATTGGCCTATGTTGCGCGTGTATATTAGCGTATGATGGCACGCAGCGGGGCCGCCTGCATCGGACGCCGCTCCACCTTTATCTTGTGCGCAATTGATGGCTCGGAACCCATCTGAAAATTACGGGTTCGCGGTTAATGACTATAGTAGTCGGCGTCGAAAGTGAAACGCAAATAATTATTCCCGGCCGCAGCCCCCCCCCCCCCCCCCCACACACACAGCTGAGAGAGTCCCGCTCGTGTTACCTCCTTTAATTTCTCAAATTCCCCGCGCAAACAGTCCTGACATTCATCTTCAAAATTAACGGCCTCCCGCTACCGTAAATCTCAATGGTTATTGTCGCGATATTTTACAGCAATATTTTACAGCTATCTCTCTCTGCGTTTAATATTTTTCTCCCTATTATCTTTAAAAACCTTAATTTTTATTAACATTATACTGAAACTGTCGGGAAGTCTTACTGGAATTGTCACCCTTCCTTCCCCTGGTAGGAATTTAACCCTTCACTGCCAAAATTAATTCCTCACGTCTAAATTTAAAAATTTTTCATGTAGATGAATTAAGTACTGTTTTAAAATATGGCAATTTATTTTCCTTTGCTTCCATTTCTAACCTTTCGGTTGTTATTTCTATACACACGTTTCTACCAAAATTGTGATTAATCTTTATTTATCCATTTGATATATTTTTAACATGTTTCGATAATTTCTCATTAATCCTTTTATCTTTGAATTGTTCTTATATCTTGTTTCTTATTGATTGGGTATATCCCAGTATTTAATAATAATTCACAGAATTTATCTATTTATTTATTGATTCACACACACATAAAAAATACAAATTATTATTATTATTATAACAATATTAGCAACACTTTATTTGTCGTTAAGTAATTAATATAAAACCAAAACACACGCATACAGCAGGAGATTTTGAATTGTTCTGAGACTGAATTGACTGACTGAATTTTTCCGTTCTTGCAGTAGCGAAAGGATTATAGATTCTTACGGAATTTGCTCGTCTACATGAAGGGCTATATGGTCCCAGAGGCATATTGCTTATGTGTATTTTTTAAATATTTATCTTGAAGAAAATAGTAGGTTATAAAATCGCGTAGGTTATAATTCTTTTAGAACATAAATATTGTTCCGTGAGTTTCATTAAAATCGAAGTAATATTACAGTTAAGTAATAGAAAAAACTGATTTGTGATAATAGCAGAGTAAATTTTCGAGTCTCTCGAAATTTTTTATCAATATTCTCTATCGTGAATGAATAAAATTAAGCGAAGTGCTACTAGCTAGAATGAAATTTCTTGCAAGTGTGATATACTGTTTCTGTGACAACAAATACGATTTTCATTCAAAATAATTGAATTAGAGCATGACTGAACATAGGTAAAGTTTGTCTATAATTAAGGGTCGGCAGGAGGGCTGTGGAGCGCGCGCGCGCGCGCTACGTTGCTATATGTTTGTATTTTGGTTATTACAAACCAAAATATTCGGTTAACAGGATCGTGGCAGACATTAATGCATAGAGGAAGGTTACCTCTATCATGTTTATACAGTCAGTCACAACAATTGGCTGCCTGAGAAGTTGTAACTTTGAAATTCTAAAATATAGGACATCTATCCCCGGCCTCCTCTACCTGTTGAACAGCTCGCTGCGTAACTCTTAAATTGAAACGCCGTTAAGGTAAAACGGAGCAATTCAGTTAGTTTAATAGCGCGAGCTGTCGATATACCGTCCAATTAAACGGAATGATAGGTAACGTTGCAGCCACACGCCGGCGATTATTTGCAAGCGCTTTAGCGATACATTAGCATCAAAGGGTGAAACGGAGCGAGCTGTGCCGCCGTGTGCCGCCGCGCATTTCTCTCCTCTCGGCTTCTCCGCTCGCGCGTAACACTCGGCCGCGGCATAACCCAGCTGTCAGCTACTCAATAACGAGACAGGGCGGACAGTCCGAGCGCGTATCGCACGCGTGCACGTGTCTGCGCTCCGCGGTGCAGCAGCAGCAGTAGAAACGCAACGGAGCAGCGCCCTCGATCACGCGTATACAGTCTCGCGTCAGGATAGAGTCGCAACGTGTCTCTTGAGGAGAAAAAAGAAGGGACGGAGAGAGCTAGAGAGAGCTAGACAGAGAAAGACAGAGAGAAAGAGAGAGAGAGAGGGAGAGAGATATTGGTGTACTGAAAAGTAATAATAATTGCGAGTCTTTGCGCGCGTAATTAAGAATTGAGGCCTTCCTCGGCGCGGGACCGACGATCCCGTAGCACACGATCGTTAAACGATAATTTACGGTCGCGGCGATTGCGTTCGGCGCGGAAAAATTAATGACGCGTCTCGATGAGATGACGACGAGGACGATGAAGACGACGACGAAGACGACGGTGATGATTTAAGTCCATCGCGACTTTATGTACGTCCCCTCAGTGTTTAACGTGTCGACTGTGTATAAATATTCGTGCATCGTCGTTGTTCGCGGAGACCTCGCGCTCCCAAGGCCGCGGTGATCTTTGACGCGTAATCATACTTCATTATCCACTTTGTGGTATCATGTTTAAACATTAGTCGTCTGCGCACGGAATTCACACGATCGATACCGCCGCCGCATACCCATATACCGTCGGGTCAGTGTGAACTGGCGGTATCCACGGCGCCTTGAATCTTTGACTTCGATCCTCGACTGCAGCCTGCTGCTCTCGAGGAAAGGGCTGTTGGAGAAACTGGGAGAAAAAATCAGACCAGACAGCAACGCCGATCAATTAAGGTGAATGGCCCAATTAGTGACCAAGTAATCTCATTGTAGAAATAAATTAATTGATTAATAATGCATGTGTTATATTAATTAATACACGAAATTGATTCTACAACGTTTGGATATTTGAGATTTTAATCGTTTTATGTTTTTTTTTTTTAGTTTATGGGACAATTTTATTTCGTCTATCATAATATCTTTTCTCAACAGTGACTGAAATGACTATTTAATGACATGACAGTTTAGTTTTTTCATAATTTGTGATATAAGGTGAATGTCTCAATTAGTGAGCAAGTAATCTCATTGTGCAAATAAATAAATCAGTAATGTTCAATTAAATACACAAAATTCATTTTGTTAAAAAGTTAGATATTTACGATTTTAATTGTTATATCTTTCTAATTTATGTGAGAGAATTTTATTTCACCTATAATGTTTCCTCAAAAGTGACTATAATATTTGATCTAGTGTTTCTTGCTTTTTATTTTTTATTCTTTATCTTTTTCTAGCTAAAGGTTTTAGAGTTTGTTAGAAAGAAATAAAGAAAAAGAAACAGGAAACAAAGGATACGTTGTAGTTCAAGCTTAATGTATCATTTATACAGTGACATAATAGTTCAGTTTTCTTCTAATTTATAATAAAGTGAATTTATAGACAATTTATAAGCTAATTTATAGGCTAGAAAGGCGCGTTATGATATTATTTGTGCTTCTTAAATCTATAATAAAGAAGATTTACAAGCCACATGTTCTTTCTAGAAATAGGAAAGTTTATATCATTTTATATCATATTTATTCAGATGGTAATGAGAACAAATAAATATTTTAGTGTCTATTAATGACATGTATGAATTATAACGACATATCTTAAAATTATATATATCTTGTTACTTTCTCTGCTCATAAAATATTCTTTAACCTTCTCTCAACTTTGACATAACCATGTCAACCGCTTGAAGTTAAAGAATAACTGCACAGCTCTAACAAATAGACATGTAATATCAACTGTCAACTTTTACGATGTCTGCGAATAATTGTTTGAATTATCGCCGCCAGCAGCATATGCTTGTAAAATTATTATGTTCCAGGATTTAAACTATGAACTTTAATTTTATCTGAGACTTGTTATAACTTATAATATATAAAATTTAGAGTAAGAACGTAGGGGTTTAAGATAAATACGGACATGTATTTACTAATTTATTGAAAAAAAACGAGTACAATTGTCCCTGATTGAGGATCCTGTCACTAATTGGGACATTCACCTCATGCGGACGCCCGAGCTCTTGTGAATTATCGCTCGGATGCAGTCGCAGCTTGAATTATCGTATCGCACGATCGAGACTTGTTGAAAAATTCCATGTTACATTTTTGGAGTGTACGCGCAATTGATAATTAATCTCTCACTTTAGATATCGTCGTGTAATACAATATCTTCTCATATCCCGTCTTTCCAATCCCTTCTATAATCCCTTATAGAACGAAATTTTCCTCTTAAAAATAGTGACTCTAATTAGATATATCCTGTGTTCTATTTAAAGAAATCTACATGTGCTTACTTGAAGAAGAAATCCTGTTCTAAGGACAATCGCGCGGTCTTACGTCACTTGAATCAACGATTAAAAGGTTAATCCAAAATTCGCGCTCGCCATTTTGCGGGACATTGCGAAAGGAAGTTGGAGGATCTGGAGAACTCTACAAGTTTGTTTTAAGGGCTGAACTACGGCGTGCGAGGT
Organism: Odontomachus brunneus; assembly: GCF_010583005.1. Classification (NCBI taxonomy): domain Eukaryota; kingdom Metazoa; phylum Arthropoda; class Insecta; order Hymenoptera; family Formicidae; genus Odontomachus; species Odontomachus brunneus. Next base: position 1,122,965 of record NW_022639556.1, on the reverse strand, counting down.
TCGTCATAGCACGCGGGCAGATAAGACCGCGAGAGGACCTGAGCTCCAACGGTTCTCGATGAAGAGCCGCGACGCGATTCGGGAAATTTCAGCGCGCGCGGAGCGACGTCCGCGATGAAAATGGAAGTGGCGCGCAGCATTGGCCGATCGGTGTCACCTGGTGAACCTTGAATAGTGATCGTGCGTGGCATGCTCGATCGCGGCTCACGCACTCGCGTCCGGATCGCCGAAGATCACGCGGCTGTGTTGTGCGATCGAGAGCGCGCGCGTCGTGTCCGCGTCGTTCTCTTCAGTGATTGTTGATCGTGTCGTCGTGCCTTGTGTGCGGAGATCGAGCCGTGTTTCTTCATTTTTCTTCCTTTTTTTTTTTCCGCTTAACTTGATGACGCCCGTGGGTCACTCGACGCGACGTCCCGCCGGCGATAAAGCGTGCGCGCGCGCGCATAGGTGAGTACATAGGTGCACGGTGATTAAGTGCTGCCGAGGTAGCGGCACTCTTGCGTGCTCGTTGTTGGCACTCGACGTGGCTGTGGCCGCGAGTAAGGCGAGCGTGCGACACGTGTGCGAAGGCGCTAAATAAATTTCTCGCCGAGATGTGCCCGGCGTTGTTTTTACGTCGCGCCGCGCGACCTGCCGTGCCTAGAATGCCGCGTGTTTACCGATCGGCTTATTTATAGCGCGAATTATGCTTTACTTTTGAGAAATTAACGACGCGGCGACGCGGTGCGATGTGCGCGATTCACGGAGAAACGACCGCTGAAAATATACGACATTGATCTTCCTCACTGCTCGCCCAAAGAGAATGACAAAATGTCTCGGGACGGCGGGTAAACAAGTTTCGTTTGAACTATTCTTTTGCTGTGACAGATTGTATCTTCTACAATAACAAGTTTATTTCGGCGTAATTAAAAAGTGATTTTTCTGAAATATATTTTGTTTTTATTTTAAGAAGAGAATTTATATTTATCGAGAAATTCTTAAAAGAAAGTATTAAATGTTATCACTTAGATATACGTGCAACTCTCTCTCTCTCTCTCTCGTGGCATAATCGTATCATTTAATATATACATATTGATACGAATTATCAGAACGTATCGCTCTTGAGATACGCGTCAAGTGTGAGATTTAAACTCTCTGTGGTTGACAACAATTTCTAAAAATGCCTTTTTACGTTTATACATTCAGCTGTTATTATACGTTGTATAATAGTATATACTTCGCAATACTTTATAAAAAAATATCCAGAAGCATTTAGTAAGAGAGACATAACACACTTGTCCCAAAGTCGTCCTAAAAATGTATGTGTGAGCGTTGGACCAAACAAAACTGAGGTAGAGGGAAATGCCGGCAATCGCGTTTCGCGCCGCGTTTCCGCCGAAGGGTCCGGTTTCAAATGTCATCGATAATCTGCAAAGTAATGGCAGCGTGCGGGTGTCGAATGAGCAGCAGGCGTATCAAGTGGCGATAGGTTTCTCGCGTTCGGAGCCCCGGCGCGGATAATTCCGATAGAGACGTAAAGGATATTAACGACCGCGCAAAACGGCGATCGCGCTTTCGTTTAACTACCTACTTAGCGTCTAAATTACCGCACGCACGCGGATTGTCTCTACGCGCGCGCGTTCATTAACTTCGCCTTAACGGAGCGTCGTTTAATAGTTCGCACCTGGTTACGTCTCGCTGCGCGTGCGCGCACGCGCGCTATCGTACGCGAATCTGCCGCGCCTCGGCAAGACGTACTCGAAGCGAATTTCTTGCGCGATGCGCACCTCTCGCGCGATTAAATCGGCTCTCCTCGTGTAATTGCGGAATAATCCGAGAGGTATGCCCGCTACGGCGCGCCGCGCTCTGTGTATCTATCGGCTTTATGGCGTTTTAATTACATGCCTGTGCAGTGTCACGTGGTGAGAGCACCCGGGAAAATGCTTTCTGCTCGCGCGCATCGATAGGAGAAATCTCATTCGATGCAAATGCAGGAAACGCAGGATGCTCTTCAGAAGTGAGAAATAAAAGCGGCACGTTTTTATCCCCGACCTCGAACGCGCACAGAAACAAAAATCTTGTATTACGAGTGTATTTGGTTGAACATTTCGAGTGCGATATTTTGTAATTAGCATCAAATATAGTAATAATTATCAAATAATTAATAAAATCAATTCTTCATTTAGTTAAGACAATTAAATGTTTTGCTAAATGGTTTAATAATAAATATTTTAATATTAAATATTTTAATAATAATTACCAAACAGTACGACTATTATTACAATAATTGCTCACATTTCGTATATTTATCACATAATATATTATAAATATTACTGAGCACAATATAATTTTTTTAACAAATGTTATAGTTATGGTTTTTTTAAACAAATTTGGTGATACGTATCATATAAATTGGTAGTAGTAATAATTAATTATTTGAGAATTTCCTTTATTTAACATACTAAACCTTTCATAAAAATTAATGACCCTTTTAATACGATCAATTTATGAAAGAGATAAAACATACTTTTTAAAAAATAAAAGATAATGTATATAGAACTTGTGATAAGATTATTATCACCGCTGATTATTAATATTCGATAATTCATGTTTTTAAAATGATTAATTCAGACTAAAATAGTCTTTTAGTTTATTTACTATTTTATTCTGAATAAAAATATTCCTTTGCCATTTCTCCCTATTATATTATATTTCATGACATTATATAAAAAAAATATTCTCTCCTCTATATATTATATTTTGCAATATTACATAGTATTCTCTAGAGAAATCCGATTATTTGATCAATTTTCAGTACGATATCGATGGAAACTCCGTGTCTCGGAGAAATCGACGAAAAGTATCGCGCCTCGTCATCGCGCTTCTGACTGGAACACGTGGATGATCGCTTCTTATGAACATCATCAAAGATGCGTTTCCACTTTCCGGGTAAGATCGGCGCGATCTCGCGAGAGAGATTGCTCGGATTGGCCATAACCGCGTACGCGATCGTCAATTAAAGCTGAGCATCGATTTAAGCGCGGTGCGCTTCGGTTCAGAGACGATTGCTGCGGAGGCGAGCGACATAAATCCCGTCCTTCGTGGTTCCAGTTTCTCGAAAGGAGTGAGAGGCGATCGAGATCCGCGTTGGCCGATTTAACTGTCCGCCGATTTGCCTGCCGTCTTCTTCCGCGACGACATTAGAAATAGACTCTAAAATTGCCGTTCGTAGGAAAAATACTTGCGTTCCTTTCGTGATCGCTGTAATTATTCGGCGTGATTAAATAGTCCTGGATATGTTTGTTCGTTTTAACGTAAGATACACTAAGGGAAAAATTACGTTAAAATCAATAAATATTTCTTTGATGGCTGCTATTAACATATTTATTTAAATCTAAATTCTCTTTATTTAAACCAAATATTGTTTACTTAAATCAGGTAAACAATATTTGGTTTAAATAAAGAGAATTTAGATTTAAGTAAATATGTTAATGGCACCCATCAAAGAAATATTTGTTGATTTTAAGATAATTTTTCTCTCAGTGTAGCAGATGAATTAACGTGTTTGCAAAAATAAATAATATTTGTAGATGAAAGTCTACGCTGTTGACTTCTCTTCGATGTATATGTATTGTGAAAGGCTCAAGGGCTTTCAAAACCATTAAATGCATCATTACTAAAGAGCAAATTTACCTTAGATGTAACGTCACGGTGTACTATACTCGATTTTAGTTTCTGAGATTCTTTTTTGAACAGTTCCAGCTACATGAAGTATTCCACTTTAATTGCATATCTCAAGTATCTTAAAAAAAGAACATTATAAAAAAGAATATGTTAAACAAAAATTGCATGATTTTAAAGGGGAAAAATATCCGCTTGATCTTGAAATAACCGTATAACTTTTATTCGATACTTTTTTTTTTCTATAATATCTTATTTCTGAAATATTTGAAGTATGTAACTGAAGTGAGACACTCTGTACACGGAGAAAATATTGTAGTTTTTTTTCACATTTCTTTTCAATTTTAGAATGTTTTTAGTAGTCCAGAAATAGACTGCCAGTAAGGTCTATATTGCTAAGGAACACATTAAATCTCTAGAAACATACCGAAATTTTATGCATAGTCCTATGTTAAACCTTGCATTTTACAAGCAATAGGAGCTAAATTAACAAAGTAGGTTTCATTCTAATGGTACAATTTACTTCTGCTTTGACTCTGATGATGTCCGAAAAATCCCTTTTCACTTTCTTTAGCATCAAGATAGATGTTGAATGGAATAGCGAGGTTGAAAGTAGAATCAAAATTTCGACTCGGGTAGATTAAATAAAATCAAGAATAAAATCAAAGTTGATATAGATATCAAAATAGGTATTGAATAGAATAGTAAGACTGAAAGTAAGATCAAAATTTCGACTCGGGATATCAAGCAGATTTTGCTGGAAACATAGCAACTGTTTCAATAGCACATTTCAGTTTCTAAAATATACATAGCACATGTAAAATGAAAGGATAAAGTCAGTTACTGTGAAATGTCAACCTATTCTTCAGTTATAGTCTAATCCTGTGGTAATTTTTACATAATGAAAATACTTTTCGTATATATTTGTAAGGATTGATATTTCATGACTTTTCTCTTTCTCAGAAGCCTTCCAAAGGGGACAAGGAAAAAATTCATTTCTTTCCTTCCTAATAAAACAAAACATATCTTACGAATATTATACAGTACGGTGTACCAAGGGTCAAGAGACCTCGGTGTATTCACGCGAAGTTACTTCACCGTAACATTTTCAGCCGGTTGCGAAGTTAATGGAAATCCGCGGGTATCTCACGGGGAACACATTATTACGTGTTGGTCGTCGCGGGGCGACGAGTGGCCAGCAGGTGCGGCTCGATCGACGGTAACTTCGCGGCTTGTCGACGAGGAAATGATGCACGTGTCGCCCGAATAATATATGAATGTCTTGCGTGTAGGGCGACAGGTACGCGAGGCATATCGGGTGGGTCTTAAAATTGCACGCGCGTGTATGCGGCGTGCGTACGTGACCGGCGTCCAAACCGAGCGCACGTCAGTCGCCATAATCGTGTAATCTGCACCAGGAGGGGGCGGAAACGGGAGCGATGGGACCGCTCGGCTCGATCGAAGAGAAATGCCCGTTTCATTTCGAGCCGGCGTAATCGATTCATCATCGATCGGAACAATCGCAGTCCGCCGCGACTCGTGTACTATTCGGCTCGTTATCGATTGGCTTGCACTTTCACTAAAAAAAAATGTACTCTTGCAGTCATAGCGAAAATTATGTAGATACGAGAGTTAGTCAAGATGGACAAATGACTAGCGAATGTGACTAGCAATATGCTTTGTATTTAAGATAGTTATTTCACGACAATGTTCTTAGAGAATTAAGTAATAGTTAACACGAAGAAGTTCTACGAATCTGTGAATGTTTATAAATATTTTTTATGATATACACAGCTTTATAGCAAGGCGATATCAATTAAACTTATATAATGTTTAAAAACTCATTAAAAAATTATCGTTTTTTGCGCTTTTGAGACTACTTGTGCATAGGTTTGCAAACATAACATGCGTACCGATAGACGCACACTAATACATGCTACTAGAAAAATAACCACAAAAGTAATTATTTTTTTTTTAATTTTATTCTATTTTTTATATTTTTACTTATTGATTACAGATTTTAAATATTATTTAATTATCAACCGAGCGAGGATTTGAACTACCTAGAACAGTCATCAGAAGTAGTAATATTTACCGTCTTATTGTTAGAGAGAGAGCGAGAGAGAGAGAGAGAGAGAGAGAGAGAGAGAGAGA
>NW_022639556.1:1091272-1115946 GCF_010583005.1 Odontomachus brunneus | reverse complement strand
GAGAGAGAGAGAGAGAGAGAGAGAGAGAGAGAGAGAGAGAGAGAGAGAAGTTCTGCTGGAAATTAGCAGGTCATTTTTCATCTTCGATTTTGTGGTATTAAAAATGCAGGACAATATTCAGCTTTTGTCAGGAACTGTGGAACTATGAAAACTATTATTGGAACCCTATCAATGTTTTTTTATAAATTTTCAAAACGTGCTATACAGACACGGTGTCTGTGAACTGTCCGACATAGAAAGCGCCGTTAGTGATGACGACCCACAGTTCCTCTAATAAGAGTCTGACTAAACAATAGCAATTGCTGAATGTTTCACCATTTCTTGGCAACTGCCGCTGATATTCAAATTGTAAAAAAAGCAGCAACAGTAAATTGTCACAATTGAAAATATATGTTAAAGGCAATATATATATTAGAATTTTCTTGTATAGAAAACGTGTGAAGAGTCAACAGTTTATACGCATTGTATAGCAATAGAATTAGAACATCACTTAACTTCGCCACGATGAAATGCCATTTTGCGCAAACACAAAATGTCTTTCGTACTTATATGATCACGCTGTTCGATCCTTATGGCACAGAAGGGCGATCTCACGTCCACCGGAAGCGCGATAATTTCCCCTGTGCAGTGACGTTGATTTCAAGTCGCTACGATGTCCACAAATGGAGTTATTCACAATTATATCGATCCGCGTTATAGATCGTTCGACGTTATCGGCGAAAAAGACGCGACAAGTGAAAGGAATGCGGAACGCGGCTCCCGGAGCGTCACCTTTTAGGCCCGATCTACAATAGATGGAGTAAGACGAAATGGAAATAATTATTTCGCTTACTCCCTTACTCCAACAAAAGTTTGCCCGTATACATCACATGGAGTAAGCCTAAATTAAGTAGTAAGAGCTGAAGTAAGGAGCTGGAGTAAGAGGGAGTAAACGAAATAAATTATTTCCATTTCGTCTTACTCCTACTCCTTACTCCATCTATTGTAGATTCTTTCTGTGCGCGACGGCACGCGATGATACGGCTCGTTGCCCCCTCCCCCCCCTCCTCCGTCCCGCGACTGAGATGAGCAGGTAGCACCGCCCACTTTCTCGCCGCGGTCGTTCACCTCACTCAGTACGCATCACACTGCCGCGAGAGTAAATGTGACACGTGCTCGTGTTAGACGTCTACGCAGCGCGGCTTCAAACGCTTATAACACGCGAATAAATCGAGGTAGCGATATCAAATAAAGAGGAATCTCCTTGGCTGCTTTTCCGTTGATTATTTAAAGGAGTCGAGTGTTGTGATCGAGTGAAACGAACACGGTGATACGAGGAACATTCGCGGTCAAATCGTAAGATTCCTTTCTGCGTGTCATCTCTATTGTCGCGGTGACGGGATTAATATTACGTTTATAACACGCGAATAAATCGAGGTAGCGATATCAAATAAAGAGGAATCTCGTTGGCATGCGTCTGTGCTGCTCTTTCGTTGATTATTTGAAAGAGTCGAGTGTTGTGATCGAGTGAAACGAACACGGTGATACGAGGAACATTCGCGATCGAATCGTGAGATTCCTTTCTGCGTGTCGTCTCTATTGTTATGGTGACGGGATTAATATAGTTACTAACTGTGAATAACTTCACCTGTGGACGTTGTGGCGACTTGAAACCGTCGTCACTGCACAAGGGAAATTATCGCGCTTCCGGTGGACGTGAGATCGTCCTTCTGTGCCATAAGGATCGAACAGCGTGATCATGTAAGTACGAAAGACACTTTGTGTTTGCGCTAAGTGGCATTTCATTAGATAAACCGATCAAAAAATTATGAACCGATATTTCTTCTCATCGGATATTTCCTGATTGGATCGAAGTAAAGAAATAATTGTCTTGGTTATTTGCAAAATGGTAGAGGGCTGTTTAGTTCAATTTTATGAATCCTCATATACGAGCGCTGGTATGCGCATTGTGCCCGACATTCTGCATACATTTCCAACGCCATTGAAGAAAATATGTAATAAAGAGATTGTGAAATGACAGAACTTATTGTTTTATATATATCCATTAATTATAGAGTGTCTATATAATTAACCGATCGGAAATATTCGATTAAATTTATTCGGATATCCTGATTAGGATATAAAAGTTGGTCGGAATTTGATCGGAAAGATCTGTTTGTTAATTTTTTATCGGATAATTTCTCTCACTCTGTTTTGCTGTAGAATATATTTTGGTTTATATACTTTATACCATTTTGCTGTGGAATATTATGCTTTGGTCAGTTCACATACACTTTTCACATGCAGGCAGCATCATGCATATATGTTTGGTTAGAGTAAAAGTATGGTCTGTTTTTTTAAAAATAAGAAATTATTTTTTTTCACTCTAACTTATTGCACTAGTTCGGCAGTGCGACTAAGGAGAACAAACCAATAGTGTAAATATCTTTCTCTCGCAAAATTTTGCCGTCAAAGATGTCCAGACTTTTATTAGAAGGACTCGACGACAAACGCGACGCGCTCGATGTCGCGGCTAAATCAGCAGTAGGAAAATAATTCGAAATGATAGCAGGAGGTCGCAGCTCGCTCGCGAGTCATTAGACCAATTAGAACGGCCAGGTTCTTGCCGTGAATTTAGAGCGCGCGGCGCGTTCCCTACTTTTTCCACGGCCAGTTTCCATTCCGAGGGCCGTGCTCAGCTCGATATCTCGCACGCCTGCACGCACGCGAGCGTGGACGTGGAAAACGTGAGAGGGCAGCGAGAGATCGCGGTGGTCGCAGTTAGAAACCGCCTGAAAAACCGCCCGCGTCGTGCACGTCGCTCGGGAGACCGCGATCGCGTTTGCATTATTCGTGCTTTTGCAAATCGTCGATCACCTCTTTTTCCCATTAATGCAATTAATCCCACACTTCCATCGAATCCGAGCGCGCTTACCACGCGTCGTTCTCTCGCTAACATTGCAAATTAGCGGCTGCACACGCATATAATCCGCCATTAAGAATGCAATTTTCTGTATCTCAGTCAAACGCGAGCGGATTTTCACGCATTTTGCCATTTCGCGCCGGACCGTGATATCGCTCGAATAAACCATACGGGACACAAATTGGCACGTTGCGGCGTGTCATTAATATTATAATTTTCTATTAACGTAATCGATTCTCTATTTCTGCCGGGCGCGCGGGCGCGAGCGAGCAGACAGGTTTCCATGGCGCGTCAATTTCCCTGGACGGATTCCCGGTGGAATTATCCGGAGAAAGTCGCTGATAATTTTCATGTCGCGCGGAAGGGAAGGAATTTCCGGCCGGCCGGCGAGTTCGGCGTTCGTCTCTCGGGCTACTTTTCCTCTTCTCCTTCTTCTGCTTCTTCCTTCTCCTCTTCTTCTTCTTCCTCTCCGATCGGGCCCACGTGTTCGCCCGGCACCGACACTTATTGCTCCGTTTTGGCGGCTTTATCTTCGCCATCGAGAGCACCTCGACGGGCCTTAAGAGGCTTTACAACCTGGCGATGAAACGACTCCGACCTTGATTCGGCGATAGCCGAACGCGAGAGCCGAGGATGAGCCGCGCGCGATCCTTGATCTCCCCGTAAAAAGACCTCGCGACGGCCGATCAGAAGGAAGGATTCGATTTTTTATTCAACGTTTACGAGTGAAAAATCCGCGTCGGGACCGGTCGTATATCAATGCGCGACGAGAAACGCGTCTCGAAGCCGCGTATGACTCTCCCGTGTCTCGCTTCGACTTCGATTAGATGATTTTTCGGCGGGAATTCGCGGAATTGCATATTTTTATCGGCCGGCTTTCCTTCCCCTCGGGGGAAAGATCGCTTTGATCTCGCCCGTGAACCATCGGTCGAAATTTGTATTATGAAGTGAAGAACGTATACTTCTTCTTTTGCCCTCGCAACGCGAGTGCTTCGACACGGCAAGTTTGATCGCTGCGTTTAGTATGTATACACCATAAGATAAATAGGGTGATCGAGAGCCGCGCATCGATTCCGACAATCTTCTCGCGATAAAATGAGTAGTTACGAAGTCGTTAAAGGGCGATTTATGGACGTTGAGATTTTTCTTTTTTTTTATTTTTTTTTACTTTAATGCTCGCTTCGAAAGAGATCGCTTTCAAGTGACACGCTGAACGCTTCGTCGTTTTCGGGTGGTTCACTGATCGATTCTTTGCTTCGAGAACTTCAGAGGATCACTTGATTCTATAATAATCCAACAGCTGCGTTTTAACCCACTGCATTCTGTAATAAATTCAACATTTCGTTTTTATAATATCTATGATCTCTCAAATGAAACACGTTTCCGATTCCGCATGAAAGAATATAAAACTTGGGTTTCATCTGGATGATCTGGATTTTATCGCAATGCATTTTCAGATTTAATAACGTTTTATATTTTAAAGACTAATGAACACACATATTCATGCTGAGCATAGTTTATTTGAGTTGCGGTAATGAAACATTTGAATGCAGCTCAACTGTCGGGTGCAAAGGGTTAACCCTAAAACGACAAGATGGGATATGAACGCACACATCACTGTGTATTTTTTTTTGTATATTTTTTAACATTGGCAACACGATATTTTGGTCATTACAAAACAAAATATACGGTTAATCATGGCGGACATTAATACATAGAAGAAGAATTGTCTCTATCATGTTTATATAGTCAGTTACAACAGTTAGCTGCCTGCTAAGTCGTAACTTCTAAATAATTCTGAAATTCTAAAATATAGGGCATCTAGTTCCGGTCTCCTCTATTCGTAATTTCAAAGCTTCAACATTCATGTGAATTTACTTTTAGTCATTGTAATTTTTGAGATTATCATTAATCAACTGTTGTTCAGTCAAACATTACTTTTGTCACTTTTATTTTCAAAAAAGGGGAGAACTCAAAAGACGGGAAACTTAAGATTACGAATCTGAAAATTGTGATGTTTTGCTCACATAATAATTATAAAGTTGTGTCTTTAATGAATAAAATTGATATTCTGATTAGTTTTAATTATTTGGACACGGCAAAAATCTGAAGTTTAAATCTTGATGGCAGGAACTGACGGAATCGCTGAAAAAAGTAGGGTACGACCATATCCCACTTTGTGGTTAACGTCCCAGATATCAAGCCTTGCCAGGTTAAATATCAACGATGAACTCGTGCGATGCTTCGACGTTCGGGAGAGTAATGGAATTATCGGGTGTGGTTAGTTTAAATGATATGTTGGCCATGTGCTTTGCTTACGTATTTATCGTGTGAGGAATAACGAAAACAAAATCGCAAAATGGTCTTTTTAGAACATCGACAATTTTTTATGAGTTTCATTAAAGTCGAGATATTACAGTTCAAAAATAGGAAAAAAACTGATTCAGAAGTAACCAAGTACATTTTCAAGTGGCTGAAAATTTATTATTAATATTTTCTATCGTGAGTAAATAAACTTAAATGAAGTGTTATTGGTTAGAATAAAGTTTCGTGCAAGTGTATGATACACTGTTTCGGGTAATAAAGGCAATTTTTATTTAGAAAGTGGTTGAAATCGAGTATATGGACAGACAAGGTAAAGTTGGTCGCAGGACCGGAGTCTTGTTGCGGAGACTCTGGGACTATTAACTAGGATACATATTTTGTATGTGGTCTTCTTGCCCTGAGTTGTTAGTCAACTCGACCAGGGCAAGATACTCACGTTGCAACATGTCGATATTTCAGTTATTGCAGAAGAAAGTAACAGTTTACAAGATTGTCACAGACATGAGAACATAGAGGAAGGTCGTTTCTATCATGTTTACGCAGTCAGTCCCAACGATTATTTGACTGAGAAGCTGCAACTTCGAGATTCCAAAAAATGTGACATCTAGCCCCGGCCTCCTCCACGCATCGTCGTTTCTCACGCGCGACGCGTGACCCGTTAATACGCGCGACGCGCTTTCACGACTCTCGACAAAAGGAAGCTGCGCGAACGTTAAACGGAAGATCGTTTTCGCATTTAACCCCCTCGCCGCAAAAAGCGGACGTAAATGGCCGCGCCGGCGAGAGAGAACGAGGGCGAGATCGTTATTCGATCGGTGCAATAAAGCTGCGTCCGCGATTTGCATACGCGAAAGCCGTCGCCCCGAGAATGCACTCGGCCTGGTCACTTCTGGCGGGACACTCGCGATGCATCCAGTCGCATCGCATCGTCGGCGTGGTCCTTTTGTGTCTGGCGTTCGCTCTTCTATTATTTGTCTCTCGGTGTAAATCTTCCGTTGCCGTTTGCGTTCACAACAGTGGACTGAAATCGCGCGAGAAATCTACTGCTAGAGCAGTCATTACTTTCTTGAATCATCCCGCAGAAAAATTCGAAGGATTGCACGTTCCTATAAATAACGGTTCGTCCAACTTTTTGCCGTAATTTTCGTCGCGCTTGCATAATCTTAAGGTCTGCGCATTTGTCTTGGTTTATCTTCCGTGGGGAAGAAATTGGATGTGCAGGTCGTCGAGAAGCGTCGCAGAGTGACGCTCTAATAGACCGAGGATAGTCGCAGATCAAAGCGAGCTGCGAACGTACGAAGTGTTTTGCGTCCAAATGAAGCGTACGGCCGACACGCGAGGGTCGTTCGTTTCAATGGATCGTGGCTGGCGGAGATCCTTTCGGGAACACGGTTGCGCGTAATGGTCTTCCTGATGGCGGAGCAGAAGCGTAACGCGATTATAGCCGGCGTGCCTCGTAACACAGGGGAATACAACGTGTAATTTCCGCCGATGGCCGATAGAAAGCTGAAAGAGCCTCGCGATCTCGACCCTTCACTGCCCGTGTAATGACCGGGCCGACACGCCGTCGCTCGGCCCGTCGTTCTTGATTCCCGATGACGGGAAAGTGTTTGGGGGTGTGTGCGCGCATCTCCCGATGCGTCTTGATGTCCGTTACTACCGATGAGAATCGACGATGGAGCGTATCCCGCCGTGTGTTCGTTCATTAGCGCGGTGTATTTTCAACGCCGATGATAGCGCGATCGCCGTTCGTCGTGTTGGACGTCAAAGTCCTTGGAGAAAAAATTGCGTTAGCATTACATTGAGAAAAGTCCCTCGCCTGTCAGAAGAAAAGCACTTTTCCCGGTTGATAGTCGCTAGGGAAACAGTTACCGTTGCAAATCATCTCTCAACATTTATCATTTTAACTAGTATAGGGAAGACTGGGGCTAGATATCTTTTGTTTTAGAAATCTGAAGTTACAGCTTCGTAGGCAAATAATTGTTGTGACTGACTGTATAAACGTGATAGAGGAAACCTTCTTCTATGTATTAATGCCTGCCACTATTTTGTCGATTATGTTATACACGTGTTTTATATAGAAGATAGGAAATATATGAAATAATACCTATTTTATAACAATTTAAAACAGGGCTAAATCGCGGTCATACGAAGTTACTGGTATTGTTTGTTCTTTAGAAATTATTAAAAATGATAATTTTATTTATGTTTCTTTATTATATTATAAATGAAATATAAACCATATAAAATTTTCTTAAACATAACTAAAAATTTTTTCATGAAAATATAAAAACATCAACTTTATGCATCTTATAAAACAAAAAATAGTAATAACTAAAAATATTGGTTTTTAGCTTGTGATAAATTTTAATTATTTAATATTATTTGCACATTCAAAGATCTTTCTTGTTATTTTCGTTCAGTATTTTTGGTTTTCTCGTTTTAACGAACAATTTTTCGACACGATATACGCTTAACCTTATTTAAACACGTGATATACCTAACCTTTAAACTTATTATTATTTTTAACTTATAATACAAACTCTTATCACGCTTGATTTACTTTCTAACGCGTAAACGATCATCTGGGGTGTGATCTTACACCTCAGCAAGTTTCAACATATCTGTGTTACTAGGATACGGATCAAGGCTGCTTTCCGTTGCACAAGTTAGATCTTGGAATCTTAGAATGAAAGCTAGGTGTAGATTTTTGATTGGTAAAAAAATCTCATTGTGATGTGAGCTTCATTTTCCTCCTTTTTTCGTTGGAGTGTAAAAAGCGTACTAGGTGAATATTTCCAAGTTAATATCTCGATAACGATCGTTCCCATGGCTCTCAGGCCAGAAAAAACGAATATTCATTCACCGCCAGTTTCGCAATAAACGTTTTTCGTAATAATGTGCGTGTGCGAATGAGTATCTCTCTTTTCCCAACTCGGTAAACTCGGCCAAACCGTCGCCGACGATTGCTCATGATAGCCTTGGAGCAATTTTCTGGAGCGCCTTGATGAAATCGCGGTGACCAATGTGCGTGTGTGTCGACCTCTCTCCCCATTATTGCTTTCTTCCTTTTGTATTCTTTTGTTTCCAAGATTTTCAATCGGGCGAGACCGCGAAGCCACGAGACGGGAAAAGGCATCGCCGATAAATTTCCGCCAGTTGTCATAACGAGAAACAGCGATATATTTTATTGCTAGACCGACAGCAGTAAAACCGTACGCGTTGACGCTCGTAGAAAGCGTGCCGACGAATCCCAACTTGTGTGTCTCGATTGTGCCGCTTTTACGGCTTGCTTCCTGAATATTCCTGCTGGTGCGTTTCGCTGATCGAATTTCGGCAATGTTTCACGGGGGAGGTCCCTCGGATGACAAAACGAATATTAAAACGAGGGCAGTTTTTCCCTATTTCTATAAAGACCATTTAGACCTTCCTGACACAGATATCTTAAAACTTGTTAGGGTGTAAGACCACAACCTAAATGATCGTTTACACGTTAGAAAATATGAATATTACTTTCACACATATATTTATTTAAGATATAATAAATTAAATTCTCTCTTACCATATTTATTGTAATTTCTAGTACAATATTTATTGCAATTTTTATCACAATGTTTATTACAATTTTTCTTATTGTATATAATACTGTCATTATTATCAATATCAGACATCTTTTCTCTTTTTCTATCTAGCTAATTTATACATTTATATTTTTTATTCAAAAGCACAAAAGAATTTTTTGATACTGAAAAAATTCATACTTACTTTACTATTTAAAATATAGTAATACTTATCAAAATACTTATCTTATAATTACTTCATTAATTATTAATAAATACTCATTTTTTTTACTGAAATAGTTCCTATTGTTTTATTATTTCTTATGCATTTTTGTTATACTTGTTGATGATAGGAGTGAGAAAAGCTATAAGCTGCCTGTCAAAATATATATAGACCAAAATGAAAAAATATAACCTAAATATTTTTTGTACTTCTACATTTGTGTCAAATTAGAAAGAAATTGGAGTGTACCTTTTGGGTAGGTTTACTTGTTAGAAATTAATAAATCGCAATATAGTGTATTGCATAATGCTTTTATGTTTCACACTTTTTTGTCCTGGAGATTCGGTGTACAGTTTATTAATCGTTCGTGATATTTTAATTATGTCACTGGGACATTCATCAAACTCGCTTATTCCCAGTATCGTCTGTAATAGAATCAGATCAAATTTCACGCTCATTTGCCGTCGCGTTTTTCGCGGACAGATTCATAGCCGCACAAAAGCGTGTCCGGATATATTACGAAACATATAACAGGGAAGACGGATTTATAATGCAATTATATGCATCGGAGAGCGCGTGATAAAAAGCGTTACATGAAATAGAGAGAAAGAGAGAGAGAAATGTGCCGATATCAAGTGGAAAGTAATGAACCAGATCTCGCGGAATCTCGCGTGAGCGCGAAATAAATAACGAGATACATGCATTAATATATAAATCTAGTTTTACTTTTACAACTCGCGCGCGTATATAATCGAACTCACAGTGCAGTGATATGTAAGTAAATGAGGATTACGAGATATTTCGTGATTTCATTGCCTTAAAATGCCGCGAGATTTTCCGTTGCTGAGATTTTAACATGAGGCTAGCGCGTTTATTAAAGGTCGATAGGATTCTGACAGGAGAAAATTTGAGAAATTGTAGAAAGTTAATAGTAGTAAATTAATAGGTATAAATTTTTTGTTATTTTTGTCCATTAAGTACATTTAACAATATCTTGGTATGAAAGAATTGAAAAATTGGAATTCATTATACAACTTTAAATACATTATTCTTGAAATAGCATTTTCCTTAACTATAATTATAATCACGATAACTTGAGAACTGTTTAATCAATTAGCTTAATATTTGACACAAATGTTTAGCATAATTGTCTGTACCGGTTCATGGAGGTTTTGCATTCCAAAACTATTTTATTTATTCATTTTACAAGCTCGAATCTTTCAGTGAAAAGACTAAATATGATTTTTTGTAACTACCATTTTGCGAAAAAATTTGTCTAAATCCGCTCCGCGAACTGATAACTTAACTCTAATGTGTAAAAAAATATAGTGATATTTATTTCAGATCATTCTTGTTAAGACTAGGTTAGTTAAGATCGTTAAAACATGATTCTTTCGCAGAACAGAACTGAAATTATGTTGACATTAATTATAAAATTTAATTTTTTTATAACTATATATTATTAAATGTACTTAACAGACATGACAAAAAATTGATACTCTTATTAATTTATAACTTTCCACAACTCCCAAAATTTTATTTCTGTCAGGACCTTGTAACTCATTAAGTTGGCGATTGATCATCCATCAAATTAGATTCGCGACGGTAGTCGAAAGTGCAGACATGAGAGACACATCGAGACGGTTATTAAATGAATTATGGCATTAAACGTGCGTCGAAAGACGGTGGTTTTTCGTAATTAGCCATTTACTCATGATTTTAATGTCAGCTGGCGATCAGACGTTGACCTTAATCGACGCAGCCCCCGAGGACATCGTCCGACGAAGTAGATAGGCGCGTATGCGAGTAATGATCTTTGAGACGATTTTCTAGTTACATCGCGCTGAAAGTCTCTCCGCGTAGAAAAGCAGCTGGTTAAACTTAACATTAACGCAGCGCCTGCTCGATGGCCTTTTCGTTCTTCCACGCTGATACTTTCATTTATTTATTTATACGATGAATAACAATTATCTTTTACAATAAAAAAGAAAGAATAAACGTTGCAGTGATAATACAACGCTGCAACGCATATTTATTAGATGCAAATATAACGTGATAACTACACGAGTAAAAACCTGAATTTTCCACGTCATTTTTTCGGCATCCATTTTAATTTTTAACTGAATTTTTTTCAATAAAAATCTTTCACTTGGATCCCTCAAGCTTGCGATATTTAAATATTATATGAACGTATAAAAATCGATTTTTAATTATCATCCACGATACATCTCATAATTATCATGCATCTCTCATTCTTTCATTTCTTCATTCTTGCATATTTGTGCTTTACTGCGATATTCTAAATCTTTTATTATATATATATATACTATTTTCGTTTCGGTATATGGGAAACCGAGTCTACATGAGGAGAATTGCATAATGTAGTATGTAAATTACTATAAAATTACTATAAAATTGGTAGCCGAAGAAAGGATCAACATACAATACATACATAAATAAAAGGATAAATAGATGCAGTTATGACCGCATCTGATAAGTGCAGAAATTCGTCGACAACGTTTCATCAGTCACTCCGTGACCGTCGAGAAATCCGCGAGACGATCCTTTGCGCGGACAAATAAGACCTTGTGGATGCGTCTGTATAAGACACCTGAGATCCTTGGCATCGCGACACGCACGTTCCACGCGTCAATGAAAATCGGCTGGATGCCGATCGCGTAGCCTCGCGACGTCGTTCGTGTACGATCAATCGGACGCAACGTGGAAACGGAGTCTGATTTAACGAGAAGAAAACAATTGCATCGTAATGACCGGGACGACGTTCAGCAAGTATAATAGACGGTCTGAGATGAATAGGAAAGATAAGAAACGAGGAGTGATGTAATTGAATCGAAACGTACACCCGATCGCATGGATGCCTTATCATTCGCTAGATCGATGCTCACTAAACTAACTTACGACCAGCCGTGTTCGTTTCTAGCTGCGCGTTTCTTACGACTGTTGATTAATCCAGAAAGTGGGAATATGTTCAAAGCATAAGCGACATTCTGACAGCTTGAAGTTTAGAAAGAATATGCGTCAGTAAACAGGATTATCCGTTTACATATGACGCATAATCAGTAGAAAAAGAGTATAAATGTTAAGATAAGGGGAAGAAGAGCTAAGAACAAGAGATGAGAGATTAATATACAAAATTAATTTAAATAATTTATCAGAAAAAGTGTATATATACACACACACACACATAAAATATATAAAGTTAAAGATATTATAAGCTATCATTTTTAAAACCAAACGGAATATGAAATTTTTGTTTTCTGTCAACCGTTTCGTGTTCAAAGTAACATCATTTGATGAAGTTAGTTTTTTCTAGGTGGAGTCATAAAGATAAATTTAAATACGTTTTGATTTTTTAATTTTTTTTGTCAACATAGTAGCCTGTAACACCTTTAACTTTACACCTATATATGGGTGTGTATATATGTGTAATATATACATATATATATATATAACCAAATATTGTTTACTTCAATCAGGTAAATAATATTTGATTTAAATAAGAGAATTTAGATTTAAATAAATATGTTAATGGCACCCATAAAAAAAATGTTGATTTTAAGATAATTTTTCTCTCAGTGTATATATAAATATATATACTCACATTTCTAATAATTATGTATATTTATAAATATATAAAAACGAAAAGTATATATACGTGTGTGTGTACGTTTTCTAACTAATTATTTAATTAATTTTATGTATTAACCTGTTACTTTTAGAGTATATTAATCCCTTGTATATTAATCTCTTACTTTTTTTTTCTGAATTCTCCTTTCTCTTCTCTTAACATTTTTACTGTTTTTCTACTAATTACGCGTCGCAAGCGAGCGGATAACCCTCTTTACTAAAACGTCAAGCTGTCAAAATGTCGCTTTTGCTTTGAACACACTCTCGCTTTCTGGATTAATCAACATTCACGAGAAATGCGTAACTAGGAACGAATACGGCTGGTCTAAAATTTTCAGTGTCTCGATCGCCAATTAGTGAATGGTAAGGTATCCATGTGGTCGGCATTCATGATGTACATGTATGTACAGCCGATCACAACGACTCGATGCTTCGGCACCGGAAATCCTCGCAAATTCTCGGAAATTTACAAGAACGGTCGTAGGGGAATGACCTCGGCGTTTCTCTTACTCGTTACATTAATATTATGTGTAGGTGCGGAGCCGGTATAATGTCACGCGGTGATACACGAAGTGAGAAATTCATGGCCGATAATATGACGACATAAAGTATTACGATCATTGCAGAAAATTAATTAACCGCCAACCGGCAGAATTCCCGTGTTATCCGATAAATATGTGGGAAGATCAGATAGACAGGCTCTCGGTGGAACGATCAGCAGCGCGTAAATAGTAATTTCTATCCGTTCGATAGGTCACATTTCACTCGTTCCGTATCGATCTTGCGCCTCGCGTGTTTAACACCACCGTAATCTCTCCCTCTCTTCTCTCTTCTCTTTCTCTCGCATTAGCGAGTGTCATTTAATATGAGTGCGATCAGGAAGTCAATTAATTAACATCGCACTTTTGCGCGCGTAGTCGACGCGTGAGAAACAGCCGAAGCCGCGAGATTGGACCCAAACGTCCGCGAACAGTCAGTTTAACAGATCGCCGATTGTTGCGCAATCGATCGAGTTGAGCTCTCTCTCTCCTCCCGTCTCTCTCTCCTCTCTTCCTCTTTATTATCATAATTTTTATAATTTATATCTACACGAACACATTCCAAAGGTCTAAACTTACACTGAAAAAAGGATTTGATTATATTGAAATCAAAATTTGGTTAAAATGGGATCAATCAGATGTTTGATAATTGCAATAAAAAAATTTAATTACCGTTATTTTGCTTTGCTTAATGACTAACAAGTAAACCTACCCAAAAAGTACGCTCCGATTTCTTTCTAATTTGGCACAAATGTAGAAGTACAAAAATATTTAGGTCATAATTTTTATTTTGGCCCACTTTGAATTTCACGGGCAATTTATAGCTTTTTAATGTTCTCACTTCTATTATCAACAAGTGCAACGAAAATGCATAAGAACTAATATTGAATACAAGATATAGTTAAGTAACTTTAACATAATCGCCATAGCTGAGACACAAATCATTCTAGATATTTTTAGCCGAGATTCCAATCGAAATATTTTAAATCTGTGCTAAATTAATAAAAAATGGTTCGAATCTCGGCCAAACCGAGAGAGAAATTTAGCAAGTTTAATTAAAATTTTAACAAAATCGGCATAGTTGAGACATAAATTGTTTTAAATTTCTTTAGTCGAGATTCCAACCAAAATATTATAAACTTTAATACTCGATAAGATATATATGTGTGTGTTTATCTCTCCCTCTCATTCTTTTTCTCTCTTCATTTTTTCTTTTCTGGTACATATCCACTGGCGTTAATTGGCGATCGTAGTCGGTGCGGTTAATTAAATAGCTCAGCGCGTCGCGCCTTGCGCGCGGATTAGGTGGCACTCGTGAGCGCGACGGAAAATCGTCAAACCAACGATTTGCGAGCAATCGATTCTCCGGAGTGAAATATCGGGCACGTGTTGCTATTTGCACGACTATTAAAACGTTGCTTCAATGCGATCTGATCGTTCTTTATGCTCACTGAACCACTCGCGGTGTCACTCTAGCCAGCTCTTAATTAAGTTGCAAGTCAATTAAATCCGCGCGATAGACGAAACCAAGACGACGCACTCTGTCACACTCCACCTGTTTTAATTAATATGCTTTACGCATATTAACCCTGAGAACATCGTTTTATGGAATTCTTTCGTACGATGTATCCTTCGATTTTTAAAATTCTAAGATTTTCGGATACACTCGGTCATAAGGAGTCAGAAAAACTAACGAAAGTTTTGAGACAATTAAAGTTATTCTTTATTAACATTTAAGGTTTAACGATTAAAGTTACGCGCATACAATCATAGTTTTTGGGACACAGAGTATAATATGAGTCTGTCACACCTGGGCAACTTTGAACTACCGTAACTTTATTGGAAATCAATATTTTTGGATGTACTTTATTTTAGAGACATAAAAAATGCCTCAATTACAAGATAGTAGTATGATAAAATTAATATCTATCAACAGAGACTCTTGCGACAGCTTCTTAAATAAATGCAGAAAAATTCCTGGGAAGAATCACTTTTTCTTTATAAAATCGAGGAATTCTTTCTAATCAAGATATTGAAAAATAAAACCAACGGGTTTTGCTAAGAGCACCTGAAATTTTTCTGACAGAACATTGATATTTTGTAATATCTTAAAACTATTGGTTAAACATTTCTCGTATCACGTTGCACAAACTTACTCTTATTTGCAGTAATATATAAATTACCCTGTACCGCAAAGCGCACAAATTATCTGTGGTCGCGTAAGAAAGAAAGAAGGATAAATATAAATGTAGAAAGTATTTAAAATAAATAACGTGGTAAATATGAGTTAACATCTCGTTCGTTGCTTCGGTAAAAACACGGAGATTTATACACGTTCTCTCTTTCTCTCTCTCTCGCTCTCTCTCTTTCTACGTCCGCGATTTAAATATTAATATAAATCCCGCGGCAAGGGAAGGGAGGACTCTCTCAGTGCGTGTATACTGCCGTAGTTGGCGGCGCGTATCGTCGACTTTGACACGCAACAAGCTTCCCCGTTTAACGAATGACGTTGATATTCCCTCGCGAAATTTTTCCGCGGCCGGGCGAGTTAACGACTTTTCTCGCTTTTAAGGAGGACGTTAAAACGGAGGATGCGCCTCGCGCACGGTGAAATTGCACGTGTCGCGACGTTTGGAAAGGTCACTTCCGCCTCGCTCGCTAATTAATTCGTCCGTTACGTTGCCCGTTTTAGCATCCGCAAATTAACGATTCGACAGGCGGATGATCGATTCGGCATTTTGCAATTACTCCGCCGACGGTAAGAAATATTCTGGCCGTGCGGTTTCCTCTGTCCTTTCTTTAAATAAAGAAAAAGGAAGTCACAACTGTCGGGACTTCTTTCTGATGAGCAGTCGCTTTCGCTCGGCAAAATCTCTCTTTCTCTCTCTTTCTCTCTGCAGAATTTTTATTTCTACACGGTGTCCCAGACTCTCCTCCGCAATTTTTGTGTGAACGGATTGAGGTAAACATAAATGTCTCATACTGTTTTGCGACATTCGCAATAAATCTCGAGATATTAGTTAAAGAAGATTGTTGAATGATATTTCACGCACGATATGATAGTGACGTCGTCTGTCGTTGTGTACTTATACATTAAATCAAACTGGAGAAGAAAATCATTTTGCAAATGATAGATTTTTTATATTAATTAAAGAAGATTTGTGCATTATCGCGCACAATCATGTAACAATTTTCTTTCATTAATAACTAAAAATCGATGTGGTTATTTGCAAAATAATAAAGGGTTTTTTGGTTCAATTTCACTTAATATACAAGCACACATCGCCACTATAGGTCATCTGTCATATCGCGCGTGATTATTCACCAATCTTCTTTAATTAATATTTTGACTATTATTACGAATATCGCAAAACGATATAGGACTTTTATATTCTTAATCTATTCTGACAAAAATTGCAGAAGAAAATCTGGGATATTCTATAAATATAAAGTTTATAACTTTTCCGTAATTTTTATTGCCTCTTTCGCTTTCTCTCTCTCTCCATGCTTGAAAATTTCTCTGCGTATTTTCTCCGTCAAATAATCGAGTGAATCGTAGAATGTGTCAAGGAAGTTTTAGCTTTAACATATATATGATTTATATATTAATTAGACGGCAACCGTGTTACTTTGCATTTCCTGTCTGCGCTAGGGACCATCGTAAATAACATCCCCGCCGAACGATTTTCGCTATCGGTATCGCGGCGAATAGGCGGCCGACGAGTGCGTTAATTTATTGTCTTCCAGCGACGTCAATCTTGCTGATTGTCGTTATCATCAACGGGGCCGGCCCACGCGACGGCAAGAATGAGAGGAAAGAGAGGAACGGAGTGACAGAGAGAGGGGAAGAGAGGGGGAGAAAGGGAGAAAAATATTCTAGACGCGCTCGTCTAATTATTGCACCGACGAGAGCTATCTCGAGCAGGAAGAAAGTGCGCCGCTAAAAGCACTGCGCGCGTGCTTTCACATAAATATCAGCTTGATAAATGTACCGGCCGGGGCGTTATGGATGGAGAATATTAGAATGGCACATGGCGATCGCACGCGGCGATGGCCGCGCGCTATTGTAGGCGTAGTGAGAGAGCGGAGATTAAACGCGATCCCAATCAAGACGATTCACGCGCGCGCGCTTCCGCGTCCTTCGACGGAAACGTTGCACTCGATCCATCAACAATTACGGCGATTAAGATCCGCGTGAACAATCCGGAGCGCACACGAGCGAGAACTCGAGCCGCTTTGTTAAACGACGGCCGTCGGAACGGCGCGTCCAGAAATAACCTGTGACATCTAACGAAACAGAGACCATAAAATTCGTTATTGAGAGTCCGACGTCGAGGATCCGACAGAGTCCGTTTGCCTTATTGTGTTACATTCAGAGCTTCGTAGGGATCGGTACTTTTTCAAACTGTGAATTAAGTTTAAAGTTGATATAAATTATAAAATTTCAATTAACTTACATTTTATTAAATTAACTTGATAGTTAATTAACATAGTTGATGAACACAGACTAAATTAAATTTAAATTAAACTAATATATTGAATTTTTTATTAAAATTAAATTAAATTAATTAAAATTAATTTAAAAATTAAGTTTCTTAAATAAAATTTTAAATTTAAATTAAATTTGAATTTAATTTAAATTAATTACGTTTTACTTCACCTATTAACACATCGTTTAATTTTATTCAATCATGATGGGGAATAAATTAACACAAAATTTCAAGAGTTTCGAAAATTTATTTTGCTGTTAGTAAATCAGTTTTTTTCTATTTCGTAACTGTAATGTTATTCCGATTTTAATGAAACTCAGGGAAATGTATTCATGTTCTAAGAGGACTATTTGACAATTTTGCACCCACTATTTCTCTTAAAATAAATACTAAAATCACTAAATACTAATACTAAAAAAAGCATATGAACAACACATTCCTAGAATATAGGATCATGTAACCTCGATCTCCCCTAATTCTCCGTCAGAGTCGACAGAGTCGACAGAGTGACTTGAAAAATCGACCCTTCGCCAGCGTTTCACCGCGCGTGTAAACCCATTCTCGCGTAGTAAATTGGTGCGATGCGATGGACGTAATAAAGGCCGAGCCTCTCTCGAACGTACTCATTGTTAAGGATACGAACGAGCGGATTACGGGCGAGACGAGTTTGCAATTGCGTTACGAGCGTATCCACCGACGCGGGATTAACCTGTTGGAATAGATCAGTCGCCGAAGATAGATCAAGGTATATCAGGCCGCGAGATTAGTCGCCGATAGTAAACGGGTTGACACGTCCAAGACGGTTATATCCTCTACGCAAGGTAGGCCGTTTGCCCGCGGCGCGCATTGTAACACCCGCGTAGGAACAATGGGAAGCTCGTGCGCGATGATTGATCGTGCAGCTGGATGCAATTGTACCTACTCCTGCTCCTCCTCCTCCGCGGGATCCTCAAGACCGTCGTCTCTTATCTCGGCGGCTCTTCGTCTTACGCGCCGGCTTGATGAGTTTCGCTAAGTCCGCCGCGAAGACTAACCGTTCACACCGCGGTAGTTCGCATACCAAACACGCGGATGCCTATAAATTTCGCTCTCGCTAGGTATGGCGCACCTACGCGATGACCCATATGGAGGATTTTATTATCGTGCGCAATAAACAATGAGAAGTTATTGCTATTATCACTGTTATCGCTCCATTGTTGCTGTTATTACGGTACATGTTTGTCCACACGATTGTGTATTCGATATACAATAATCGATTCTTGCCACGTCGATGCAAGTAATGCGAACGCATCATCGCTGGTGCATCTGCGGTCACGTAATCGAGATGACACTGTCGATAATCCCGATATCGAGCCAGCAGCTGTAATTTCAGCCGCGGCGCAAACATTTGCCCCGGTTATCCTCTACACGGAGAAGATATTGTAGACGAAGTTGCAGACGAATTTTGCGATCGTGGATCCGGACAGAAATTATGGCCGAAATCTAGATACTTGCTTAAACATGTTATGCACGCTTGACTTTTTACTATGCAATTCTGATCATTATTTATTTTATATTATTATTTATTCTGATTATTATTATGTTCTTTGTATCGTGTATACACCGCGCGTCCAATTATGAGAAAGTGCTTGTAAATATCACATGCCTTATTTCTGTTATAAGTCATTTCATGCACCCAACTAACATGAAACAAGCAACCTATAGAAAAGTATATGCTCCTCCACTTATTACGTGAGATATAAGCTTTGTGACAGCTAATCCGTGTAACTTTTAAACCCGGTTTCACTTACTTATGATAGATTCACAGATATATAAACTTATAAAGTACTAGAAAAAAGTAACATTTACTTGAATGCAGTATATATTTTCCTGTGCACATCATCCGTACCGTAAGCGAACGTATCATATTTGGGCCAATAGATACTTATATTCAAGTATTATCGGCGAAAACATCGGCTGGATGTATTAACGTAATCCAGCACGCGGATCCCTCTATGGGATAGCGAATCGTCTCCCAATCTCCTCGATTTAATCAAGCTCATTCTTTCCGTCCGGTAGAATTCGATACGCCGATGAACGGTCAAAGCATTTAGTTTCATTCGAATACGGCTGTCCCTTCGCGGCGTAGATCGAGATCGCGTGGGTCGTGAGCGAGGTGCATCGAGGACTCGACTTATGCAAATTCAATTTAGCCCGCCCGTGCAGTGGAGGAGGACCGGTCAGGGTCGGCCTGTACACTTCGCGAACACTTCGGCGTATTGTCATTTAAAGGATGTCGGGACTAGACATGTCATGTAAATCGTGACTTTACGAATGATACCTATTACGGTAAACATTTCTTATTATCATCAAATATGCAATACTCTTGAAACGTATCATTCTCCCGAATCTGCAGTGTGAGTATTAAATCAATCGATATCGTGCGACTAGCAAATATGTGAATTAAAAATTAACACTCGCACACATATGTTAGATAGGTATCTTAATTTGCCACATTTTGGGGCCATTTTTGCTCTCACTTAAATACATTACGCAAAAATGCTAATAAAAATCTATAGAAAATAATAAATATATCTTTAAGTGTATATAATAAAATTATATACAGAACTGATTTGAAATATTCACTTAACTACTTCATTTTACTGTAAACATAAAGAGAAGCACGATGAAAACGTGAGTTTACATAAAAATATGTAACTTGTTTTGAAATATATTTAATGGATTAACATTCTAAGATTTTCTTGCCAATACTTGACCCTTAAAAAAAATATTACATATTTCAATTTGTTAAAGAGTATAATTATTTGGATATGCAAATGTATACTATTTTTTTAATCAAGAGCCGAATAAAATGATTAATAGTTCCAAGTTTTTGCAGTATTAATCTATTATACAATAAATAATGTATAAATGCAGATTTTATCAAAATTATTATTATTAAAAGATTAACTATACCTGAAACTTTTCTTTTGTTCGTAATTAGAGTTTAACGGTACAGAAACCTTGTTTACATATAATATAGAACGAAATAAGCTACTTACGTAAAACTTCTTTTCTATATAATATTTAATGTAAAGATGTGAAATATATAGCGAAAAGTTATCTTTATTTTACACTTTGACGTACTTGTAAAGAGCAAAATTTTACATTTTAATCTGGTATATTGGAATATTTTAATCTGGTATATAGGAATCAGAAACGACCCATAGCAATTTCGTCTTTTTTAACAAACAATTGAAATAACTCAGCTATGTCTAAATCTTATATTTCTTCAGAATATTTTTTAGGATGGAAAATAGAAAAAGAAAACGTTATAAAAGACTTCCTTATTTATACAATTTTCGTAAACTAAAAGGCCTTCCACTAGTTTGTGTGCAATTCAAAATCTAAAATCGATTGAAATGGAAAATGACGAGACTAAAGTTAATTGAAGACAAAAAAGTCAATAAGAGCGCCAAATGCTCCTTAAAAGATGTTCTTTAAATTGCTTAATCTTTTCCAAACTCACTCAATCTATAAATGAAATAAGAAGTAGTATTTTAAACGAATTTCGCTAAAAATTATTCGAACGCTTCGATGATCATTCGGAGTTTCTTCAGGTTTCCCTTTTTCAGAACAATTTTCCAAGAAGAACGATGTAAAAGAATTATTTCACTATGGACTTATTACACTTTGACGTACTTGTAAAGAGCAAAATTTTACATTTTAATCTGGTATATTGGAGTATTTTAATCTGGTATATTGATAATCAGAAACGACCCATAGCAATTTTGTCTTTTTTGACAAAAAAATGTAGAATGTGAATTAAGAAAAGCGGCTATGCATCTCTCCTTCTTCGTCTTTTTCGCGAATTCTCAATCCTAATTGATTCTATGCTGACATCCTTATTCTCTATTTTCTATTCTAAAAAGCGAGACGGAGTCTAGCGTACTCGGAGCCCGCTTATATCAAGCGAATTCCGCTGCAGCCCTGCACAGGGCGCGCACGTAACTCACAATGACGGTGCGCGAGAGGTGCCGCGAAGATGGAAGAGGGAAGCGATTGATAGATAAATAGAACGAGTGGGCTAGGAGGGAGGAAGTGGGCGAGAGGAGGGAAAGGAGAAGCGACGCACCTTGAAATCGGCTCGTCTTAAGTCGCGGCAGCTGGCCGGTTCTTTCGTTTTATTTCGCGTGACGGGCATCAAGGACCCGCGCGTTGCTTCTGCCAGCCTCTCATAACCGCTTCATTATCCGCCACTTTATAAATACGTTCCGCTGGGGCTAACTGTACGCGTGGTATCCGCGCGGAGGTTACTGCCTATCGACGGTGAGATTTTACAAAAGTCTCTCCACAGTCCCGTCGATCGAGAGGGGCAGACTTTGCATTCGTTGCGATGGTGGCTTCTCATGGGCATCCCCTTTCTTAGCTGACTCGCTCTTAAACTAAGCGACATATACTGCGACGTTACCACCGACGTATACACCACTGGAAAAATGCGTTTGAAT
Source organism: Odontomachus brunneus (assembly GCF_010583005.1). NCBI lineage: Eukaryota > Metazoa > Arthropoda > Insecta > Hymenoptera > Formicidae > Odontomachus > Odontomachus brunneus. The sequence continues at coordinate 1,093,772 of NW_022639556.1, read as the reverse complement.
GAAGAGACTTCTTCATATAGGAAATACTATGGGATCTAATTGAAATCCAGTCTGATTTTCCACATAAGACAATCATAGGTTCTAGGTGGGAAATTTATGCAGGTTTTAGTTAGAAGTGTAATGTTTTAAACATACGAATCTAAGTGAGAAACATCCATTCAGATCCAATTTGGTCATCCCAATGTTTATCCAGATTTTTCTGGTTTACATTTTAAACAGACATTGTGAGCGAAATATATGAAACACTTTGAGTATATACTCATTACAAGTATACATACATACACATATTTGTAAAGAGTAAACACTCAAATTATTTTAAATATTTTACCCAAAGAATTTACATAAAACATATTAATATTTATAGTCAATCAATATATTTCCATTTTAGCGTAAAAAATCTTAAATAAAAAAAATATATACATGTATCTTTTTTATTTTGAAGAAAAAAAAATATATATATTATATTAATGAAACTGATGCAGAAAACATTTAAAATAGCTTGAGTTTCTTTAATATTTTTGTTTCGATTCTAAACAAAGAACTTATGTTTGGGACAAGATTCCCATCGTAGTGAGATAATCTATTTTCAGGCAAGAATGGGATTCCCAATTAGTATTGTAATAATTGAATAATCTATTTTGGAGCAAGAATGAAACCCCTAATTGGTATTGTAGTGGGATAATCTATTTTGAGATAAAGTTTGGCATTCTGATTGGAATTTAACCTGCATTTGGGAAAATACTAAGAAATTTCTGTGCGAGCTGTTGCACGTTCCATTTCTAAGAGCTCCAATTTTTTATTGTCTTCAGGAGGAAATCGGCGAGATAATCGAGTCAGCCCCGACGACTCCGCTCCGTATCGCAGCGGAGGAGCCGAAGTTCCCGACCCAGCCCGATAAACTGTCAAGTCGCGCGCTCGATTCGATTGTCAATCCGAAGTCCTTGGCCGCGAAATCGCATCACTTCGCAAGGAGGCAGAACTCCGTGACGCGAAGTGGCGAGGACATCGGCGACTGGTCGAACAACGTCCTCGCGGAGTTCAACAGCCTAATCGCCCACGAGATCAGCGAGCTGACCAAAGAGAAGACGAGGACGGAGTCGGCGCGCGGCGACGACGACGTCAGGGTGGTGCAGTACAAAGAGCTGCTGAACGAATTCGGGCTGTCCGACAGTGAGAGTTCCGATCGGACGTCCAGCGGCGAACATGCCTTTCCTGTGGACGAGGAGGAGACTCCTCGAGATCGCAGGCATGAAAAGCCGCTCGTAGACGACGACGACGAGGATCATCGCTGTCTGTTGAACTCCGATTACGACGAGCCGCAGGACCGAGTGGTCCCCGAAGGGAGGAAGAGCGGCAGCCTGCCGGAGAACCTGCAGGACATCATCATCGCCAAACGCGGTCGGTTTCACACCGCGGACGCCCTGAGCTCGGACTACGACGAGCCCAACGGCTGCCTGCCGATGAATTCGATCAGGAATCAAGTCGATCGGATCACCTCTAGTCTACCGTCGAAACTGGAGCGCGAGTGCGCTCCGAGAGACGCGCGAGTGAATCCTTGCCGAGCACCAAAGACACCCGTAGGATTAAGTTCAAAGACCAATGAGGACGGGGCCGACGCGCTGCTACGAGTCGAGCCGTTCGGCAGCGCTGCGGAAGACTCCGAAGAGGTCAACGCGAGGTTGCCGCCGCGACAACGATCTGAGAGGAAGAGCAGTCAGCCGGTCAAACTGACGAGCCAAAAGCGAAGGAAAGTGGCGCGCCTGCAGAGGATCCGACGCGGCTCGGACGATCAGGAGACCATGGATCCCGATTACGACGACGTGTTTCCACACGAGGAGACCGGCAGGTCCAGGTCCTTGGAGCACTACGCGCCCAAATCGGCGCCCGTGACGCCCACTGAGGAGAAGAAGCCGCCTTTCTCGAAGTTGCTGAGGAAACGGCACACTCCTGTGTTCCACGAAAGTTCCGACGATGTTGTCCTGGTCAGTATGTCCTCGTTGCCGGATCAGGATCTGTTACGGCTGAGAAACGACAGGCCCTGTGAGACGAAGAATGGCAGGACGGGCGCGAAAGAAACGACTAAGAAGAGGGCGATATCGCCGCTGACTCTGCGCTCCGACATCACCGCGAAGAGACTGTCGGAATCGGACAAAGACGTCCGACAGGTCAGTCCGGTGGACTTGAAGAAGTTCTCGCTGTTGCGGCCGTGGGGCAACGACGTCGCGGTGAGTTGCGACTTGCCCGAGAGCCACGATATCGATGAGAACTGTGGGATCGCGAACGGCACCTTCGGCAAGCTGGAGCACGCCGAGGTGAAGAGGATCATCGAGGAGCAGAACGCGAAAGCTGGATCCGTAAGTTTATTGCATGATCCTTAATATTATTTAGTTTGTTGCTATTAATATCAACATTAACACGTATTGTTTTTAGTTTGCATTAGAAGCAATATATATATATATATATATATATATATATATATATATATATATATATATATATA
>NW_022639556.1:1087465-1091136 GCF_010583005.1 Odontomachus brunneus | reverse complement strand
ATATATATATATATATATATATATATATATATATATATATATATATATATAACGTATTATAAACTCTTGAATTTTACTCAAATAATTCAGATAAAAAAGTAAAAAAAAAATTTATATACATAACATATGCAATACTGTTTTGCTATTACAAATAACCATTTTCGATATACTTTAAGCCTCTAAAGATGAATTTGTTACTCAAATTTGATTATCGTGTGACAGTTTAAAAGAAAATGAGATAAAAAAGCCAAAAATAACGATTTTGAGAGGTTTCATATTGTAGCAGCGGCAAAGATTTTTTTTTTTTATTTTGTTAAAGAGCAATATGAAAATATGAACCTTAAGTTTTAAAATGTGTTTGGTTTTATTTTCGTACGATTTTTTTGTTTTAGAGATAGATCTATTTAAAAAATTAGCCCTTTCCTAATATAGACTATATATATATATATATATATATATATATATATATATATATATATATATATATATATATATATATATATATATATATATGTATATGTATATGTGTTGTTATCTATAATTTTTCAAACGAAATGTTGTGTAGGAATGAAACAATGCATTTTAAAACTCAAGAAATGTTCATATTTTCATATGGTATTAATGAAATTTAAGAGAAAGAAAGTGAAAGAAATAACTTTTGCCGCTGTTATAACATCTTGAAATCCCTCAAAATTGTATTTTTTAGTTGCATCTAATTTTTTTTTCAAAATTGTGATGTATGATAGACATATTTAGGCAACAAACTCGTATTTAGCATTCAAAAATGTACCAGAAATAATTATTTATATTCGTGTAACAAAAAAGAGATTAAAATTTGTCGGGCAGTGCAATTAGTTCTTGTTTGTGAAATAATTAAATATTTTAATTATTAATTCTTGGCGTATTTTACCACTTTGAATTCAACAGATATGATTTTTTCCAATTTACTTTGAAGTATCAAAATACGCGAGTTACATTGCGACGCTATATCGCAACGTAGATAATCCGAACGATCCGGAAAGCGTGAGCTCGCACTGATTAGTTTATCCGATTTCGCTCGCAGTTGCCTATTTCCCTGCAGTCTCTATTGTCGAGAATACGAAACGGTTCGGGCTCCTGTTGTCCAAACAGCCCGCCCATGGATACTCTCACCTGCTCCGACGTCGCAACGCAAACCTCTCCGGCGATTTCGAGGAGCTCCAGCTTCACCTGGGTCAGCGATTGCGACTCTCCCCAAGGTAATTTTCGTGTGTCATCCCAGTTACTTATTCGGTCTCCTCGATATATATTCATGAGATTAGTTAGCACCCGTGAAATTTATTTCCGTTCTGGCTCTTCGTAATCCAGTATATGTCCATCTCAAGGTTTCCGTTTATCGACGATTTACGTTTAGATTAACTCGCCTCGTTTACCCAGCTTATCTCGGCTCCATCGAAGTCACATCTGTTTCGGATAATCTTCCCGCGTAAAATTGAATAACGGGACAGGAAGATGTCACAATTTTATGATATATTTACTTTCAATATTTTGCCGAGGGAACATTCCTGAACGACAACAATCGCACGAGAACGCAAACAGATATATCTTATTTTATCAACATTATTAGTATTTTACATTAATAAAATTTCTAAATATAGGGGAAACCAGAGCTACATAGTCTCATGAGTATATTGCTTATGTGCTTTTTTAGTATTTATCTTGGAAACAATAATAGATATAAAATCGTAAAATTTTTTCAGGAACGTAAATATTTTTCCCTGAATTTTATTAAAGTCAGAATAATATTACTATTAAAAAATAGGAGAAAATTGATTTTTGGCAATAGGAAAAATAAATGTTCTCACACATAAATTTCCGTAATCGTAAAACGTAAACTTAAACTGAAGAATTAATCAGGATATTGCTTTATTTTTGTGTGAAGAAGATAGAAATAATGGTATAATTAAAACCTAGATTGACAAATAAACCTACCCAAGGTTACACTCCGATTACTTTCTAATTTGGCAAAATGTAGAAGTACAAAAAATATTTAGGTCATTTTTTTCATTTTAGTTCACTTTGAGTTTCGTGGATAGTTTATAGCTTTTTAATATGCTCATTTCTATCATCAATAAGTGCAACAAAAATGCATAAGAAATAAAATTCAATACAAGATATAAACGTTTTTGGTTTGCTAATTATGAATATGAAGTCAAATGTGTAAAATTATTTGTATAAATAATAAAATGTTTAAATAAAACATGTAAAAAGTTGAAAAAATTGTTTATACAAATAATTTCTCGGTTTGGCCGAGATTTGAACCATTTTTGGCTAATTTAACACAGATTTCAAATATTTCGGTTGGAATCTCGGCTAAAGAAATTTAGAATGGTTCGTGTCTCAGCTATGCCAATTTTGTTAAAATTAACTATATCTTGTATTCAATTTTATTTCTTATGCATTTCTATTGTACTTGTTGATGATAGAAGTGAGAACATTAAAAAGCTATCAACTGCCCGTGAAACTTAAAATGGACCAAAATGAAAAAATACGACTTAAATATTTTTTGTACTTCTACATTTGTGCCAAATTAGAAAGAAATTGGAGTGTAACTTTTGGATAGGTTTACTTGTGGGTAACTACAATGTCAACCGGTTGAATTTTAGTTACTTCTGTATAATAAGTAATTTTATCATCAGTTATATCTTCTAGAACATGCAATGATAAATCAATATTTTGATTGGTCCGGTATCAGAGGAAGATGGCTATGTTGCTGCATGTATGCATATTTTGGTTATTACGAAATATACGGTTAACAGGATTGTAGCAGGCTTTAATACATAGAAAAAAGTTGTCTCTATTATGTTTATACAATTAGTCATAATAATTAGTTGTTTAATAATTAGAATTTAGTTGTCATAATAATTAGAAGTTGTAACTTCGAAATTCTAAAATATAGGGCATCTAGCCTCGGTCTCCTCCATATAAGATAAACAAGTTTCTATATCAGGATAATATGTCCTAAAAGAAGATTTAGATGTCGAGGAAAGTTCCGCGAAAACATCTAGAGAATGAGAGAGAGAGAGAGAGAGGGAGAGAGAGAAAGAGAGAGAGAGAGAGAAGAGAGAAAACGGGTATTATTCCGCATGATATCGCTCGATATACAACACCATTATAAAAGTTCAATGTACATAATTCAACGGGTGAAGACGGTAGATGCAACGTTAATCCGATAGACCCACTTACAGTTTGTTAAATCGCTTTTCCCTTCTGTATCGTAGCCGAGTCACAATTAGATTCGCAGTCGTTACAAGACGAGAGCACGTTAGACCCAGTTTCTCCCCAAGACACCGTGGACGACGACAATAGATCCTCGTCGTCGTCGCAGGAGCTCTTACAAAGCATGGACGAGATTTCCTCCGGAAGTCTGTCGCCGGATACCACTGACAGAGCGTCTCCGCTCGAAAGCGGCATCGGCACTGCGAGTCCTCCTAGAAGCACGGACCGGCGACTGACCAAACGTGAGAGACCACCTAAAGATATTTTAAAGAATAAGATATTTGAAAGATATAACCCTAAGATATTTGAAAGATATAACCCTAGGATATTTTGAAAGATATTTTATATTCCTTATATATATATATATAAATATATATATATATATATATATATATATATATATATATATATAT
>NW_022639556.1:1076001-1087015 GCF_010583005.1 Odontomachus brunneus | reverse complement strand
TCCTTATATATATATATATATATATATATATATATATATATATATATATATATATATATATATATTTATATCCCTTATATATATCAAAAAATTGACATGGATCGCCAGATTCGAGTTTTCCTCACTTCCCGCCATTAAATTCCTTCAATTGTTAATTCTCCTCAGTCGAGATTAAATTTTCCGTGATTTGCATTAATATAGCATAACTACTTTTTTATTAAAAAAAAGCACTCCTGTCGTTTGCATACGTTTTGACGTCTGTAAAGACCGGCGTCCGTTAAATCTTAATGCACTTGTTCTCTGCGTAGCGTCAACGTCAAACAAATGCCACCGTAAAGAGACGTGGGAGCGAATCCGCCGGCGACCGTCGAAATTGAGCTCGCGAAACGACAAGAACTCGCAGGACGTGTGGGTGAAACGCGAAAGCGTACATACGCAAACGAAGAAAAACGACGACCAGTACTCGCAGGAAGCGGTGGACAGCAGTAGCGGCCTGGATGACTCCTTGCCGAGGATCAAGGCGCCCCGGCCTACGAATTTACCGCTATGTGAGTCATGTTTAGCGTATCTTCCGAGTTTACCTCCCACGCATCATATCGGGACTGTTATCCTTTTGCTTTCTCTTTTTTTCCGTTTTATTAGATTTAATATACGATTCGCTTATATCAAAAGTTTACTTTATAAGCCTAGTTTTATGAAAACATATAGTAAAAATAAAGTTTTCGTAAAACCTCTCCATAAGAAGTAATATGTATCGATTTATACAAGGTATTCGGAAAGTCTGATGATATGTTGATTAAAAGGATTAAATATTATTATATTATTTATCATGTTTTTACTTATATTATTAAAATAATGATAACGTAACGTTTAACATATTCAATTAAAATTATTCCTGCGCCACTATTCTTCTCGTTCTCACGCTTTACAATAGTTTGTTTCTGTTTGGTTCTCCAAGGAGAGAGATAAACTTAAATGACGTTCAAGTTTATTTATCTGTTCATCCCTCCTTCCATAACCCGGGGGGAATTTACAAATATCTATACGTCACACCAACTCTAATCTAAACGATTTTGCCGTGTTTCTGCGACAGGCTTGTCCACTGCGAGCAGTTCTTTGAGTTCTGGCGAGCTGCTCGAAACGCCGCCCCGGGCGCCGTCATCACCATCCGCGGCGAGTCTTCAGCTGAAGCCGGAACCTTTAACTGTGGAAATGGGTGGAAAGAGCAGCAGTGCGCCATTGCTGGAGAACAACGACGCCGAGGACGCCAACAGAAAGGTGCCGGTGAGTCTCTTCTTTTTGTCTTCTATAACTTCTATAAATAACCTGTATAGAGTGTCGGTCGTTTGTATCGTAAACACGTAACGGTCAAGCCGCCCATGTTTACATAAATCGGGGCACGTCTAAAAACCAGTTGTCAAAAGCATAAACTTGTAGAGATAGATTGTACGCTACCATTAGAACTGGAGTCAGCACTAGTCAAAGAGCAATAGATGCTCTTCTTCTCTAATTGTTTAATTGGTGGGGAGAACGCAAGAGCGCAGGAATAATTGCACGATGAACGCGTCCTCTCTTTCTTTCATTTTCTCTTTTGTTTCCCCTACATCGCCCCTTCCTTCAGTAGACGGGGCGAGATCGGATGTAATTGGCTTATTAACTGTATTTTGTTTACATTTTTATTGTGAGAGGAATAGTAGAAACAACGTTGCTTGCAAAATATTCCTTTCAGGACACTTTTGGCACTTTTGCCTGAGTTTCATTAACATTGAAACGGTATTACACGTAAATGGTAGGAACAACTGATTTGGAAGCTGCCGAGTGTGTTCTCGAGCATCTCGACATTTCGTATTAATACTCTCCATAGTAAGTGAATAAACTTAATTAACGTGTTATTAGTTAAAACAAAGTTTTCTGCAAGTATATAATACATTGTTTCGGGAAATAAAAGCAATTTCCATTCATAAAATAGCTGAAATTAAATATGGATGGACGAAGTGAAGTTTATCTATATTTAAGAACTAGGAGACCATAGAAAGACTGTGGAGGTCTCTTGCGGAGAACCGGGAACTATTAATTAGAATAATTCCTAAAAATGCTTGTAAATATCATATGCATTGTTTCTGTCAGAAACCATCACCCAGCTAACCCATCCTAACATAAAACAAGTAACTTATGCTATACAGAAGAATATCGAAATTTTGATCCTACTTTTTCCAGTTGTTTACTATTCCATTCAACGCTTATTTTGAAGCCTATAAAATACAACTTATTTTGATGCTAAAGAAAGTGAAAATTTCAGACATTATCAAAGTAGAATCAAAGTAGATTGTATCACTAGAATTAAATCTACTTTGCTAACTTAGTGCCTACTGCGTTGCAGGATTCAAGGTTTAATATAGGGTCAAAATTTCAACTCGAGTATGCTCCTCCATTTATTACGTGAGACATAAACTTTGTGACAACTGACCCGTGTGCTAGACCCTCCTCTCCTATTTCTGTAGCAAATTCTCGTGAAATTATTTAACATATACAATGAATCTCTAGAATAGGTAACAGAAAGGCCGAGGAACACCACACACACGACCCTCTTTCACATATCAGTAACGTCTCCCTCTCGAAGGGATGACGAAGAATTGCATCGGTGCCAATTAAACGAGGCGCGCTGGTGTAGTAGCGCCGTTCAGCCGGTAACGCGACACACACTCACTCCCCCTTGTCGTCCTTGTTTATATTCTGACTGCTCTTCTTCAACGCGCAACCTTACGTAAGCGACATGCGACTGACGTCAAGTCACCGTCGACTTGAATCGCCCCTTAAAATATCGATAGCTAACTCGAGCATGACTCGTGGAGGAACGCTCGCCCTCGGCGTTTACATCACGGCTATCGTCCTGGACGCGACAGCGGGCATTAATCGCGCGCGGCAGCGGAGCGTGTAGTACGGCGCTCGGTATCGAGATTACCGGCGCGGTATCGCGGCTACACGGCTCCGTACCCTCGGCCGCGGACACCACGAGTTCGGCGGGTTCGCGTTTTACGGGCCGCTATTAGTCTCTGCCCACGTGGTGAGCGCACGTCTCCCGACATTGACTATCATCCCGCCACGTCCCGTCCGTGTAGCTCCGCGCACGAAGCTGGGCCGCGGCGCAGAGAGCCGCGAGAGTGTCGTAAGATCGACACTTTGTTGCCACGATGAGCCCTCGATGAGGCCCTTTTCCCGACAGGTATGCCCACCTGTTCCTCGCGCGGGACGGCAGTTTCTCGCGAACCAGCTCGTCGCTCCGCGCCATGGGAACCGGTCGAGCCGATCTCTAAGTCACGGCGCTAGATGCGCGGGCGCGCGTCATTGATCTTCTATGATTAATCGTTCGTGGGAATAATTAATCTCCGCAAGTCGCGCGGGCGGTCACGACGCGACGGTTCGTCGACAAATTTCGGCGTAGGAGTCTGAGGAACAAATTAGCGGCCATTGCTTCAATGGAACGGATATTATTTACTCATTGGTTAAAAATATTTGACATTAGTTCCTCTAAAATTCTCAAAATATCATTCTTATTTAATATAAGTAACTAGAGATTGTTCTCTGCATCTTTTTGTAGATTTCAAAACATTTTTTACAATGTTTAGATGAGCGCAACTTTGCCAAAAGTAATTTTCACTATTAGTACACTTAATGATTCGAAAGTATATTTCTTTAATTTCTAATTAGGTTCATGTTAATATGACATCTGGTTATTAAGTTATGAAAGAAAACCCGAATCTGGCTTGGAGTCAAACGAATTGGTTAGCTTATTTCGAGTCAAATTCGGGTTATCACGCAGAGTGGTTAATTAACCCGAGTCGAAATTTTGATGCTACTTTGACGCTATTAAGGACGTTTACGTCTACTTAGATGGTTTATAGCCTAGGTAAAGCCTACTTTGACGATATTGAGATACTCATTAACTTCTTTTTTGAACTTTTAACTCTACCTTGTTAAAATTTTGACGTTACTTTGATGCTTTTAAAAATAGTTTGAGCCTACTTAGATAATCTACAACCTAGGTGTAGATTACAACAATCTATTTTGACGATATTGATACTCATTTTCGAGTCAAAATGTTGACCCTATGTTGAACCTTGAATTCTATAAAATACATATATTCTATGTAGAGCTAAAGTTTCTATAGGGTTCGCAAATTTCTAGAGGTTTGCAACTGAACCTACTTGCTATGATCCTACTATTATATAACCTACTTTGACGCTAAAGAAAACGAAAGCGGAAATTTCAGACATCATCAGGGTCAAAGTAGGAGTAAATTATATCGTTAGAATTAAACCTACTTTGCTATCTTAGCTCCTACTGCGGTGTAGAATTCAAGGTTCAACATAGGGTCAAAATTTCGATCCGAGAAAAAGCTCAAAAGATGCGTTCCATGTGAGAGTTGAAAATCTTTCTTTGTACTTCATGTTACATTTGTAACGTACGATATATTTTCTTTTTTTATCATCTATAAAAAGAAATTGCAATTCACGTTGGAAACAATCTGTGAACACACTATTAGTGCAGATTAATATTTGATGCTGAAATATTGCGCGATACGGGTGCACGTTTCTAATTGGCAGTTTATTTTTCTGACGCGACATTTACACGAAAAAATATAACAGGAGAGTCAAGTTCAATTTGCGATTCATTGTTCGAACATGCGCCTGTTACCGAATTTCCGCTACACTTTGTCAGCAGCGACGACGAATAACTGAATTTCAGTTTTGAGTTTCTGTTTTTCCCATTAAAAGGTGCTGCGACGCGACAATTAACTCGTTATTTATAATGAAATCTACGAGTGTAAATAGACGAGTAGTTAAATAGGTCGCGTTCATTGCGTTCCACGCAAACGTTTTCCAACGTTCCTCCCTCGTTCTTTTGCTCTTTTCGTGTCTTAAAACTGTCATTCGTTCTCCATCTCCTCCTCCTCTCTCTCTTTCTTTCTCTCTCTTTCACCGCCTATACACGCGAAATATCCTGCATCGTGGAGATTCTGTCATCCACCTCATGCGCGAGAATCGCGCAAGGTCAGTCTTTGACGAGCAAAAGCGTCGCTCCGCATGGACGCACTTGAAGTGGGCCGAGTCGATATTCTATTTGCTTGAAGTATTTTCGATGCGACCGATAGCGGGACACATAAACTTGTGCGAGTCCAGCGCTGCGCATTTCGCATTCCGTGTGCGCGAATAGGTCGCAGGTCGATCTTTGATGTCGCAGCAGCGCGAGCGAATCGCTGCGCGAATTTATCCCCGCGGTTTTCGTAGGACGGTGGCCGCGTATGCAAATTATCAATGAAGTGTCAGTACACGAGGAGATTCGCGCTCGAGTGAGCGCGCTGCCTCGGTAAACACCCGCCGGTCGCGCGTGAACACCCGGTACCGGATTGCCCGTGTTGCTGAGCGATCAAAGCTAATGGGGTAGCCATCCGTGGTGGCGTATTAATCGGTTGGCATCCCTCGAACCTCGAATATAGCCACAGCCGTGTGTCTGTCACGTACGCGTGCACGAAGGCTGCCGTGGAAAACTTGGGCTTTCTCTCCCTCTCTCTCTCCCTTCCTCACCCCTCTCTCTCTTTCTGTCTCGGTGTCCCTCTCTCCTCCATCTCTCCCGCTCTCCCCTATCCAGCTCAACTTTAAATGTGCATTTCTCTCTTGGAAATCGTAAGTGACGCACGGGTTGTTTCCTCCCCAAGCCGCAACGTCTGTAACGATTCAAACGCTGTACCAGAAACCTCGCGCCTGCACACAGATAAAAGTTTCTTTAGATTTAGTATTTGTACTTGTTTGTCTAACAAAATAATTCAACGGTATCAAGCAACACTTGTGTGTATCAAGTAGCATTTCGTTCAATTAAATTAAATCATGTTGTTTGCTGAAAAAAATACTATTATTTAAAGAAAATGTTCAGTCGAATAATATATTTTGTTTGGTTGTATCTAAATTTGATTCGTTGGACTAAATCATGTTATTTGATTGAGTAAAGACTGTTGCTTTAAATGTTTCGTTTTTTAATCCAATCTATTATTTATAGTAACTAATGTAATATTTGGTTAAAATCCAAAAACAATCATATCGTCGCTAAGATACATATTGTATCTTACATGTATCTTAATATTTTTTTTTTTCAATAAAATGAATGACATAATTTTCTTCTTTAAACCAAACGATACACGATAGATAAACATTATCTGGAAAACCGGAGAACAATCATACTTATTGATTGAAACATTAACTTCTTTAAACTATTCCAATGATCAAAATTGTTTGGGTGCAAGAAAACTTATTAAATCCAAAGAAATCTTTTTCTCGCAATAAAAATTTTGCTTGATCATTGATTTGAGGTTGCAGGCATTGTCAATTTTGCATTTAATGGACGAATAAACAGAGCGCTGAATTATAATCTTTATTGTAACATTGATATTCACAGCTTGAAATGCGAGCGCGTTGTTTAACCCTTTTCGACCCCTTTTAAAGAAAAGGTCGCAAAAGTCGATGGTTTTTATTTCCAATCTTCGTGAATTTTCTTATAATTTGAAGTCTCACGGGGATTTTCATTTTCTTATCATCGAAACGGTTATTGCGGTTATCCGCGGAAACACTACAGAATAAAATCGAGATCAGAGATATTTGTTTTGAAAGCTGCTGAGAGATTGCAGTGACGCAGTCACTTTTTACGCGTTTATAATACACGCTTCTCAGAATACAACGGGTCAAAAGAGATATATTTGAGCACGTGGAGAAATATTCAGCTAAAGCGTAACGAGCTTCTCTGTCTCTCTCTCTCTCTCTCTGTCTCTCTCTCTCTCTCTCTCTCTCTCTCTCTCTCTCTCTCTCTCTCTGTCTTTCTGTCTCTGTCTCTCTCTCGGCGTCACATTGTCTCGTCTCTCGTACTCGTGGACGTGGGACGAAGTGACTCGGCAGAGCGAACAGAATCCTGAGAAACGACATAACTCTTGTTTGAGAATTTCGCGGGACCCTCGCTTTGAAGCCTAGCGAAAGTCGTAAAAAAGAAGAGGAAAAGAAGGAACACAACCACGCCTACTCGGTTTCGCCTGAAAAATATTCGACGGCGATGTCTAGGATTTTTCAATTTTAGTTTTTAAATATACACGGCGCCAATACTTGGCGAATATCCGCGACACTTTTACGATCGCGTAATGGCAATCCCTTTTTGCGGTCACGATTCACCTCCTGATCTCGCCCTCATCCCGGCCGAGCTATGTTTGCATTATTCTCAATATGAATCATATTTAATGACGGTTTCAATAACTGAGCCCCGAAGAATAACGACGGTACGATTGAGGAGAGGACGGAACGCGAGATCTCTCTGAGATTTTACGACGATATTGCGCGCAACGTCACCGCTTCATCGAGTCCCTCGGCAGTCCTTTTACGCCGGCATCCCCATGAATATTTTTCCTCGATTTAAATACTTCTCTCATGCTCTTTTCGTGCGTTTTTACCTTTTCTTTTTCTCCCCCTCGGCGATTGATTTGACGTTTGCCCTTTTCGAGAAGCGAGAATGCATCATCGCGTTTTGCATTGCCGGGTCACTCAGGCTTTCCCCCGATTTTTTATCTTCGCGGATATTGCAAGATTATCGATCGAGACGGGGTGTCCGTTCAACGAGCCGCGACACTGATAAGGTCACGGTTGCTCGTTGTTTTCGAGGCCGGCCGGCTCAATACAGCAAGTGGGTCATGGTTTGACCGCACCGATTATTAGTTATCTCCCGTTGCTAGGAAGTACGATGCAATTAGGATCCGTCGACGACGGACATTATCGGGCTTCACGTGAGAGACTCGACCGACCTGATGACCAAGACGACGTGATGGCATCGTTATATCGCGACGTGATCGCGTTAATGCAATCGTTAGGCGCCAAGCCGAACGATTCGATTGAAGTGCTTTGATTTATACGTACGTCCCGATTAGAAATTTATCCCATGGCCCTGATCAGGTTAACCTCAATCGGTTATCAGGTCCAAATAAGGTAATACTATTGGATTCTAGTAAGCCACGTAACGCAGCGTGGATATTACATTAAGAGAAATCATCCGATAAAAAATTAACAAAGGGATATTTCCGAACAAAATACCGATAAATTTTTGTATCCGATTAGGAAATATCTGATGAATGAGAAATATCGGTTCATAATTTTTTGATCGATTTATCTTATGAAATGCCATTATGATCGGAAGTATCAAATTACATTTATTCGAATATTCTGATCAGATATAAAAATTGACTGGAAATATATTAATTTTTTATCAGATAATTTCTCTAGTGTAGAACTTTATTAAGGATTCCTAGTAAGATCCTTATTAAATTATCTTATTGAATACTTATCATATTTTATTTCATATTAAGGAAAAGATTAGAATTATATAATATGAAATAAAAATAGTACCGTAGAAATGTGTCAATAATTTGCCAATTTTTAGGTTTCAATACAATATTCATATTATAGAATATAATATCATTGCACATTATAATGCATTGCAAACTTAGAAACAACTTCTTTTATTAACAGTTTCTTAGTAATTTGTATTTAATTATAATAAAATAATTTTAATAAATTGCGGTTTGTTTAAAGCTTATATGAAATATATGCAAATTAATTACATAAATTTTTGATTACTTAAAATTAAGAAATATAGAAAAAATTTTGTTAGAAATAATTGTGTGAAAATAAAATATATTATTTAAACCCATTATAAACACAAGTATATATAAGTATACATGAATATAATTATACATATAATAAACGTATAAGGTTAACTACAAATGGCCCACGTTAAGACCTGATAATGCAAGCCACAATAGGTAGAGTGAGTAAGAATCCCGACAAAGACCCGGGATCAACCCGACCGTATTAAATAATACACTAGGTTGGTTTAGGGTATATTAAGGCCATAATGTCGACTTAATCATTATAAACTCACAAAGGTCTTCCTTATTCAATTGTTTTCAGAACATTATGAGGTGTATCATATTTAGGATTACTTTACATTTTCCCAGGCAGCTCCTTGTATCCAATATCAGGTGTATACTTGATCAAAATTCCTAGTCGGGGTGTTGCAGCACGTATTCTCGGCTCGCAAACCCGCAAAACGTTTCGCGTAGCGCACATGCGCGACGCGGTTCTTCGAACCGCTATCTGCGCCGCGTCGCGAAACAGGCTCTACTAGTTTACTAAACTGGTCGTTAAACGGTAGAACCGATTCATCGCGGCCGATGTGCTTTTCGCGCGCGTCAGTCTGAGAAGTACTTGTCGCCGCGGCGCACCTGACCGCAGTTAAACGCGTCGTTCGCGCCGCTAAAAGCGCTCCTTTCGGCCGCGTGCCTCGCAAGCACGGGGCGACTTCTCTCGTGCCGTTTCTCATGCCAATGATACCGTTATCCATTGCTTTCAGAGCTTGCAGCAGCAGCCGCGCTCGCAGTCGGAACGTCAGCTATCAGGTGAGTTTCTCCGTGAACGAAGCAACTGTTCCACGATATCAGCGAAGTCGTTTCATTGCGCCGCTTGTTCCTCGTAACTATCCCTCCCTTTTCTCCTCTCTTCCCTCCGGCTCGCTTACGGACTTTTTAACGACGGCTTGTGCAGTTTGTCTCCGCGGAAAAACGCTCGAGTGTTCGATTTCAAGGCGATATACCGGCGGCCCACGCGCGCGCTAAACTTACGTACACGGAAAGAACGATTTCGTAACAAGTACCAATGCTCAGTAGTTGTTGCTGAATTATTCAGTCAAATAATGCGAACCAAATACAAAATGATAATTGAAATGAAATGAAATGAAACAATTTAGAGTTATATTAGTAAATGTATAGTTCTAAAAATCAAAATTTAGTTGCTTGAATTATTAGGTCATTAAACTAAATTCTGAAAGTTGATACCAAGTCTTGGCAGCAGAAAATGAGATATTTGTTAACTAAAGTTTGTGCCCGTAATGAAAACTATTTATGTATTTTTTTAAATTTTATTCTAAACATCTTATTGTACTATTTAAACTACTTTAAGATATATATATTTTTAATTTTTTTACGTCAACGTTTTTTATCGTGAAATTCCTTCCGTGATTTTATTCGATCTTATAATGATCACTCCCCGTCCTTTCTCAGAACCGCTCACCTGATGCTTTACTTTATGATCGAACAGAAACTGGTAAGTCCCACGAGTTTTATGACGATATCTTTATACTCACACTTATAATATCTTCTTATAACTTTCAAGAAACGCGTGACAACGCTATATTTAGCAAATATTGGAAATAACTCAACAACAGTCGATATATGATGAATATTACTAGATGATATATACTACTGATAAAAAAAAGTATGAACTGATATTTCTCATTGGATATTTCCTGTTTGGATACAAAAATTCATTGGTATTTTGATCGGAAATATTTGTTTATTAATTTCTTATCAAATAATTTCCCTCAGTATATAGATATAATTTTGTGTCGATTCTCTGTTCTATTTTCGTTCAGTAAATGAGTTCAGATTCCGCGTATCTCTCGTTAGCAGTAACTGCGGGAAAAGCATTACATCTTGATTAAGACTCCAAGTAGTTTAACTGTTCAGTTGCCAGACAAAAGTTGACATAACTGTCTGGCGACTGCTTGAAAAGCGCGTTAAATTTTCACCAGGAACGTATATATAGCTTTTTCGCGACGGTGTCCTCTCTCGATCCGCGGCTGATTACATTTGAACAACGGTTGTCAGCTCACGATGCCAATTTGCCATTAATTTACGTTCTCTCTGGGATGAGATGGGAACGCGAGCTCGACACGTACGGTAATGAATATTGACATGTTCGATCGCGAACGAAACCGGGAACCGGATGTCGGGTGGCCGGCCCAGATCGATGTCGATCTCCTCGGACAATATCGCTCGACCGTTATCGTCCGATAACAAGTTTAGCGCATAATTAATTCCCCTCGCGGAAGAGAGGTAGAGAGAGAGAGAGAGAGAGAGAGAGAGAGAGAG
>NW_022639556.1:1061939-1072919 GCF_010583005.1 Odontomachus brunneus | reverse complement strand
AGAGAGAGAGAGAGAGAGAGAGAGAGAGAGAGAGAGAGAGAGAGAGAGAGCGTTTAAATGCAATTTGCGGCGGCGCGTTGCAAACGACGGGATTTTCGCCCTCCGACCGCGATGATACTGTAATACGATGTCTGAAGGTTCATTAGGCGGAAGATGCGTCCGCTTTACGGGTTTGACTTAACGCGCGTGTAATATCGCGCACACGCTATTACGCGGCACGAAATTAATCGAAGGCACCGGAGGGTGCGCGACCCGCGATATTCCAGTCGCACTCCGAGATCCATTCGGTCACGCTATTTTGGAGATTATATCCGCTCGCGCGTTACGTAGAAACGCGGTCTGGTCGCGCGTTCAGCACGTCTAGTCAGGAGCGTGGCGATTCGAGTGCTTCTTCCTCAGTGAAGCTAGTGACCCATCTGGGTCAGGTCACACTTGAGAATCACTGGACATGCGCGTTAATCGGTTGTGACAGAAATCAAAATGCCGATACGCAGTGCGAAAGTAAATTGTGTCAATTCAACATCTGAAAGTATTCCGAGTTAAATTCCTGTCATAATGTTGCTCCAACACTGAGAGAAAAATATAGTTGTTTTTGGCGTCAACTATACTCTTTTGTGATTTTAACCACAAGAAATAGTTAGAAAAAGTATTATTTTAGTAAGTGTTATTAGAAAAATGGTTCTTCTAATTATTTTTTTTGGTTAAAATCACATAAAAATATAGTTGACGCCGAAAGCAACTATATTTTTCTCTCAGTGAAGAACTGAGAAATCTTGTGTTTTAAACTGAAGATCCATGGGAAAAAGTTAGTACAAAAATGGTGCGGCAGAGAGAGGGCGGAAGAGACAGATGCTTTATTTATTAACTTGTAATTAGTAAACCTACCCAAAAGTTACACTCCGATTTCTTTCTAATCTGGCATAAATGTAGAAATACAAAAAATATTTAATCTTAGGTCATATTTTTTTTATTTTGGTCCACTTTGAGTTTCGTGGGCAGTTTGTAGTTTTTTAATATTCTCACTCCTATCATCAACAAGTGCAACAAAAATGCATAAGAAATAAAATTGAATACAAGATATAGGCGTTTTTGGTTTGCTGATTATTAATACGAGATAAAATGTGCAAAATTATTTGTATAAATAATAAACTGTTTAATCAAAACATGTAAAAAGTTTAAAAAAATTGTTTATACAAATAATTTCTCGATTTGGCCGAGATTCGAACCATTTTTGACTAATTTAACACAGATTTAAAATACTTTTGTTGGAATCTCGGTTAAAGAAATTTAAGATGATTCGTGGCTCAGCTATGCCGATTTTGTTAAAATTATTTAACCATATCTTGTATTCAATTTTATTTCTTACGCATTTTTGTTGCACTTGTTGATGATAGGAGTGAGAACATTAAAAAGCTATAAATTGTCCATGAAAGTGGGCCAAAATAAAAAAAATATGACCTAAATATTCTTTGTACTTCTACATTTGTGCCAAATTAGAAAGAAATCAAACCTATTGATACCTTTTGGGTAGGTTTACTTGTAAGTTATTAATTATCTGGAACATAGTCCCCTCGAGCGAATGGATGAAAGAATGTATAAACATATGAGATACTTGATACAAGTAATATTTATTTGAATGCAAAATGTATTTTTCTGTGGGGAGAGAGAGAGAGAGAGAGAGAGAGAGAGAGAGAGAGAGAGAGGGAGAGAGAGAGAGAGAGAGAGAATTCTAATATTACTTTTATATTCACATTTCTTCTGAATTTTCAGTTTAGATTGTGTTATCGGATATCTCTTATACTTGAAACACAAGATTATACAATTCTTCGAGTATCACTGTTGCAACGGTTTAACTAGAAATACTCTGGAATTAAATCAAGATCACAACTATTAATATAATTTTACGTTGACTTGATAAAATTTACTTTTATATTATGTGTTGTCTTTTCAGCTTCTGTCACAACCGATTACCGCGCAAAATTTGTGAGCAGAGATTTCTAAATGCGAGTAAATGAGTTGAAAGATTAACTTCATGGGAAAAGATGTTTTGCTCACAACTGAACGGTCTACAAATATCAAGAGATTTCGCAATATTAAATAATGCAATTTTATTATATTATTAGATTTGATCTCGAGAAGAGATTTATATTTATCGTACTTGTCGAACGAATAAGAGATTTATCGATATTATAACGCGAGAGATCGTGCGCGCGTGCGCTGTGAGACACAAAAGAGAGGAGTGGAGGTTTAATTAACTTCTCCCCGTGGAAATTAAAAAAATAATGATATAAAGATAATGATAGATGTCGAGAGATTCAGCTTCTAGCGGCTCTCGTCTTCTCTCGCTCGGTATGAGAAAGTTCCGTCGCTTCCTATTTCGTGCGTGCGCGTGCGCGCATGTGCGATAGTATTGTGTCGAATTCGATCGCGAAAGTTTAATTAATTATCGACGTGGACTAATTGCTTTCTCGCGGTGCGATCTCGCGGCGCGACGTGATTATGACTTCCGGTATATACTGGTAGGCACGCCCAAAGCCAGAATGCGTCCGTAGATGCGCGGCGATGCACTTTCCTTCTCGCCAACGGCGAGATCGACGTCGCGCTTAATCGAATAAATCTCGCGATAGGAATATTGGAAACGAAAAAAGAACGGAATACCGCGGGCGCGATGACTCTTGACAGAGTGGAAAATCAGCGATACCGCCGTCGCCGCCGCCGCCTTGAACTAGAAAATTACTTCCCCCGGTATGGCGTGGACAACGAAAAAGAAAGAATCTATTTATTATCCGGTTTAAAAACAAAAGCTCGCAACATATTTTCCTCGACGAGGCACTGTCAATTTTCCTCATCGGCCGATTATGCGCGTAATAATTTGCAATTCCATTGAAAACGTCTAAGATCAAGCGTCTCTCGTCAGGTTGGTGCAAAAAGGTTTCTCGTGATTGTGTCGAATAAAGTAAGAAACGAAATTATCCAATTTCAAAGGATAATCGTTTTTACAAATAAAATTTACAACTTGATATCTTTTTCTAGATCTCTAACGAGAACCTCGTATATATTTTTTTCTTCAACTTTCGAGCAATTGCTAGACAGTTATGTGGTGACATCTATTTAGGAATTGAGGAGTAAAACTGAAGAAAACTTTGAGTCTGAATCGAAACCCTTTCTCTGCAATTACTGTGCATGAAAAATGCGCGAAATCTAAACCCATCCACTGAATAAAAAGGGAACAGTAAAATGGACAAAAATTCAGGGTTGGGAAAGTTTCGTTTGAAAAATAACACGTTGGCGCGTTGGTACACTACAAATCCAAGTGTGTAATTTTTACACGTTTACGCATATAAAAACGTGTAGTCACTTTTTACACATTCACTATACATATATGTGTAATTTTGTGTACTGTTTTATCTGTGTAAATTTACATATTTAAATACGTATTTTTTACACATGTATATTAAGTTGTACGTTGAAAATGTATATTTTTTTAATACACAAAATATGTGTTATAACATGAAGAAAATATGCTTTTTCAGAGGATAAATGCATATTATAATGAGAATGATTATATTAACGAGAGCGACTACGTTACGAAAAAATTTAGATTTTTTGTATTTTTAGTCTTTGGTAAAATAAAAAATAATTTTAGCTAAATGCAAATAATAAATAAGTTTATTTAATAATAAATAATAAATAATAATTATATTATAATAAGTATATTATAATAAGTAATAATATAATAATAATATTATTATTATATTGTTGTAAATAAATAATAAATAAGTTTAGTTCAAAGAGCAAATATTAACTCGTTTTACAAAGTTCATGCGGTTACATCTACCAGAAGAATCGCATCTAATTGAATCTTGCTAGACCAGAAAATAAAAAAACAAAAAAGAAGATACTTATAGTAGGTTGTGCAAGAAATGCTTTGCGTTTTTATCGAGTTAAATTTTCAACAAAAGCAATGAAAACTTTTTTGTCAATTTAAACGTGCAAATGTCTTTCTTTATGTACGACCATGTGTAATTTTTACACGGAAAATAAAATTATATACATAAGTGCATATTTTTCATAAGGGTAGTATATTTACTACACACTTGGATTTGTAGTGTACTTATCCATTAAAAAAAGTAACTGATTGCCATTATTCGTTACTCAAAAAGTAATTAATCGTTAAAATTTCGTTGCTTTTCCTACGAAATTTTGAAATCTTCTTTCAGGATTTGCTTATATATTACTTATATATACCTATTCTATATATGTGTATTCTATATATGTGTGTTGCATATATGTAAATACTACAAATTTAAATCTGTGTTATTTTTATACACATAACACGTCTAAAAATAGCACATTTAAAACTCTTTCTACACTTTGTTTTAAGCCACGTCATTTAACACGTTCAAATATATTAAATTATAAATCATTACATTTAAACATGTTAAATGACATGATTTTTTTGAAAACGGCAAGAAATGTGTACGAAGAGCTTCGGTCAAAATAACACTTGGATTTATAGTGAAATAACGCTCAAAGTAAAGATTATATTACCATTATTTATTACCATTATTCAACAAATATAACTGTATTATCATTATTATAATAAACAAAAACAATGTCAGTATCAAGTTGTTATTGAAAGAAAGTAACTTACGGTAACGCGTTATAAATATCGTGTTACTTTCCAATCCTGCAAAAACTGTGCGATTGATTAATAATTAAGTCTGCTGCTCACAAAATGAGCAAATTTACACTAGTGGTATTTCGCCTCGTGTGCATCTGATTAAAAATTTTAATGCTAATGAGAATCATAGCGCAAAAAATCTTTGATGCATGATATATATTATCATATTTTTCGTCTTTTACAACTTTCACAACCAACGAATGACATATGTCCTTCTATCTATTCTTGTAGTTGTACTATTTCACTAGGTTCTATATATCATTAGGTTCTGAGTCGGAACTATCGTGACAGTTTTCATTTCTATCACTATCATCAGAACTGTCTAATATTTTCTCTCTCATCGCAATGAAATCCTATATTATCAACACATACTCCATTTATCTTCTGCTGACTTTGATTATCATCTTCGTCATAGAGCTTAATATTTTCAAATATCTCAATTAATTCAAGAAATTCCTCCAATTCCCTTTTTTCGTATAGCAAGCTGCTTCAATGATTGAATGATCGACAAGTTCTTGTCTAGTTTCTACACAGTATTGGTGAAAATGCATTAATATTAGATATTAATAGGCGGATGTTTGTACAAATGGATGTTTCCATGCACTTATATCAGATTTCTTACAAGAATTTAATAGAAAAATGATTAGTTTTTGCACCAATCTAATAAAATTATCTACCGATCTTTTCATCTTTTTCCTTTTCTCTATCTTAATTCATCATCCTCGGGTTTTTATCATCTTGTAAGTGAGATGGCTTACTGTCTGCCTTTCATTTTTGTTTGAATATCACAATTATACAGAGCGAGAGCGACTTATTCCCGTTGAGGAACGACGTCCTTAAGGAACCTCGACGGCTACCGTCTGAAATTAATTATTCGAAAGCACTCTCGCGGTTTCGCGCGAAGTCGCGTAAACGCCACGTGGATTCGGAGGTGAGAACGCAAGAATAAATGGAACAATTGTGCGAGCGAACGTCCATGGAAAGAGAGGCGCTCGTTGCCTCTCCGTCGATAATTCGAATTAATATCTGTTCGCCGTTACTTATACGTTCCCTACCCGTTTCTACCCGTTATTTCCTCACAAAGCAGCGTGACGAACAAACGCCGGAAAAAACCGTGTCCAATTTACGTGACGAAAATGAAGGGAAAAGAAATGATCAAACGTTTGGCGCGAAATAATTCTAAGCGATAAATTATTTCTAGGAATTTATAGCCGATGGCGCACCACGACGACTCGCGATCGAGGTTAACGACTTGACTTTACCGTTGACTCAAAAGTCCTGTTTGTGTCATATTTCAACGGCGAAGTGTCGTTTCTGATAATTTTAAAAAATGTTAGCATTTTTATTACGTCGTAACTTTAACTCATGAGAATCGTGCAATTATTAAACGAAAGTCACGCAATTCCTTCGTGAACGAATAATGATTTTTACGAAATTTGTAGCGTTTCCCTATGAAAAAAATCGATAAATCACATCAAATCTTTTTGACATGAATATCTGCGATCTTTTTATAATACACAACATTTTATATTTACACGCGGGGCACTGTAAAATTATTTTCTTGTAGTTCATTTTTTGTTACGATGATGAGCTATTCCGAAACGTATCGATCTCTCTCTTTCTCTTTCTTTCTTGGTATCACGCAAAACACACGCGCGATCAGGCTTCGAAGGGACGAGGGTATTAATAGTAAACGACGATTATTTGTTGAATGACTCCATTAAACCGAATAGCTTTCGGTTTGCTCGGCATTGTGCGAAGAGTCAGTCGTTGCGATAGGCGCGCGTGAACGGCGCGAGAACGGAAATAAATGGCAGTGTGAGAAGCGCAGCCTAACAATACCGGATTAATCCTCCGCCAAGAAAACTGGAGCAGCATCCTACGCGCTCTTCGTATAAGCCGCCAAGATCGATACTCGAAACATGACAAAAACACCGTGCCAGTATGGAAACGCAGGTTTATAAACTTCTTTGATATCGCCCGTGAATTGTCATAGAAGGAAACGTTCCTGTTGTTTCGCGATGTCCAATTAAAATGCTCTTATATAGTATATAATAATTTTATAGTGCCCTGCGTGTAAGTATGAAATATAAAAAGATTGCAGATATCCTTGTTAAAAAGACTTGATGTGATTATTGATTTTTTTCATAGCGAATATATATATATATATATATATATATATATATATATATATATATATACTTTTTTCAATATTTAGAGTATAATTGCGAATACATGATAGTGAATGACAAATAATTAAACCATCGCATATTTCCTAATGTGTTGCAAGTATCCTGATTAATCTTATCCTTCGCGACGTCACTGATCATCTTTTGCTTCGTTTCGTTCGGTCCCTCTTCTCTATTTATAGCGAAACGATACTTGCTGAATAAATATTGCTTATCGACATGTAGCCGGATATTGGCTACGGAAATAGAATCTCTCTCCTCTTTTTTTCGAACGATAGCAAAGCGCTTTGAAAATTGCAGCATCCGGCGTCCATCGCTCTTGAAGATTGATTCAGAACGGGCTAAATATTAATCGAACCGGTTCGCGCCAGAGCTTTCGTCGTCGTCGATGGTGGCGATGGTGAGTGACGTCGCGCAGGATGTATCGGATGCATCTCGGGCACGGGGAAAAGCGGCACGACACGAGGGAAAATCACGGGGAAAAAGCGCGGATCGCGACGCTTGCGCCGCGGCGCCGCCACCACCGCCGCCGCCGTCGTCGTCGTCGTCGCCGTCGGTGGGCTTTCGTTCCGTCCCCCGATGGAAGTCGTCGCCAGTCGTCGCTATCACGGCCAGCGCGGCGTTCGGCCGCAGTTTACGAGGCGGCACTCCACGCGGCTCGCGCGCGGCTCTCGCGCTGTCACGCGGCTCGTATTTCGAGCCGTGTCATCGTGCGCGCACGCTTCGTTAATCGATCACACCTGGAGGACAGGTAGAACCCGCCGAGCAATCCGCGTGTGGCCGATCGCGGTGCGATCGCCGGCGTCTCGGGGGGAAGATGATCCCTTCGGCCGATCGATCGGAGCGATTGTGCGAGGATTTTTTGAGGGTCACGGCTATCTCGGAGCACGCTGCGGGATCGAAAGAGAGTCTCTCTCTTTCTCTCTTTCTCTCTCTCTCTCTCTCTCTCTCTCTCTCTCTCGGTATGGGCAACGCGTGTATATCGAATTTAATCGGTCCGGGAGGACGTAGTCCCGTTCGCAATCTGCCGAGTGCGCGCGCGAGAGAGTAATTATGCGTCAGAGTGTGTGTCGACGTTGCTTCACGTGAAACGGACATTTTTCCTCGATTTCTTCATCTGAATTGAAATTTCGATCCCACTTTGCACCACGGTACTCCGTTCCTAACGTCTCTAAAACGTTCCGATACTCTAAAGCCTGTACCAGCTCCGTTTGATTCTATTTAACTCACTAACTTTGCCAAGAAATCCCTTTCGGTACTTACAAGTGGCATTTTGTGCGTTTTCTGCTATTTAGAGGCGCCAAGTAGGACTTCAGTTTCCGTGTGTATCACGCACACGCCGATCTTTACGAATATACAAACGTGTTAGAAAGTTCAGGTTCCAAAGTAGGGTTGAAATTTCGACTCGGGTGTCGAGGTGCGCCTCGAGCGCACTCAATATAGATCCGACTCTTTCCTCGAGGAGAAGGATGGGAGACAGTTTTGAGAGAGCGAGAGACGGTATTTTGCAACAGCTGTTTCCTCTTGAAAAAAGTGTTTTATAATTTTCGGACGTGTATCCGTCAAGAGAGCCGCCCTGGCGTGCGCGCTCTTGAGCAGCGCTTGGCATCCGTCATCCTTCAGCACGTTGACGTAACGCATCGGTATCTCGCGAAGATGTTTGAAAACATTTGTGATTGTAAGTGGTCAAATTTTGCTCGCTTCCAGTCGAGTGACGTGGACTCCTTCTCTTTTCTTCGCAATGACCCATCAAAGCGCGGCTCGGGTTGCTACGACGAATAGTAGTACGGTCCAATTATCATTTCGCACGTTCGAGAGCAAACTTCTTAGTTCTGAAACTATTGTCGGGATCAATGAGAAATGTCGTGGGACTTATTTTTACTTTTTGGAGAGAAATATTTTAATAAACTGTTAGAATTTTGAATATTTTTACTTTTTAATAAATGTCTTTTTTATTGGAAGTAAATAATTTGATGTGATTTTAATGAAATTTTGGAGGGGCTAATCAAGTCGATATTTAATAGCCGATATTAGGAAAGTTCTGACAAAATGAAACACGAATAGAGAGAGAGAGAGAAAGAGAAATATATATATAGAAAGAGAGTGAAAATAGTGTAGTGTCCTTCGAAAACTAAGATTTTCTGTAAAGAGTAAGGACAAACCAAAAATTTTTCTCCGCGAGAACTTGAAGGGAACTTGAAGCTATAATTTAACCTGTTTTTGCGAGATGAAAAGACTACCAAGTTTTTATTAACGAACTCCATTTGGTCAATATACGCAGAGTTGCAATTTGATTGAAAGTTAGGGAGAAACCAGAATACGGTGTGTGTTCGGTATCCAGGTTGCGGTTGGGTTTCCATATCGGCCGCATTCGTGGCAAGACGCACACATCTGGTAGCACTTCCCAGAGTTTAATCACAGATCAACGCGTCATCCGCGAGGACCTCCGTCTCCGCGCGGTCTCCCGGATCTGCTCCGAAAGGCGAATTGGCTCGTGACGGAAACGCGCGCCGATGGTCGTAACTATTTTCACGCGATGAAAGTTCCGCCGCTAAAAATAGCCGAGGCCCGCGGCGATCCCCGTCGTGAAATATCCATCGAAGCGTGACAACAACTTTATTGACAGGAGGAATCCGCGAAATTCGCCGCCGTCGCCGCCGCCGCCACGACGTCGACACGACGTCGCGCTCCATTTGCGTTCGTCCGCTATTTTGTCGCAATTATTCGCCACGACACGTACCGTCCGCTCTCCATACCGCGTTCCCTCGCGAAATTCACGCGCTTTTGCGAAATGAGATTTAACCATGATACACAGAGGAAAATATTCCAGAAAAAGTGATTACTGAAAAAGAGGATTTTGTGGTCGAAACAAAAATTTAGGATCAACCAAATAGTTGGTAACCTCAACAAAAAATTAAATTGCTGTTATGTGTATTTTGCTTCTTCTATAATACATGTATTTGATACGAGTGAAAGCATAGTAATGCCAACCAAATCGCACATACCAAATAGTTTAATTCAAAATATAAAAACATAACTACAAAATATAATTTTTTCAAAATATAAAGACAATTCCGTAATAGGCGAAACAGATGATGATCACAGGACGTAATGTCGAGTGAATATGATGGACGAGGCGAAACATCTCAGCCAAACTCTAACATTTTTACGAATTTTTACGAAAGTAAGAAAACATAATACACAGGGGAAACTTATTACTGCCTTCTACTTTCAAGTCGCACCAAAGGCAACTGTACTTCTTTAAACACTATAACTTACATCACAAAATATTCTCTGAAATGTCAGCTATCAAAGCATATATAGATAATTCCATGCAGCTGTATGGAACTACCTTCACAATACCAATATGCACTGAGAGAAGAATTTAGTAAATATTATCAAAATTTGGTTACTAAATGGTAGATGTAAATATAGCGGGCCAAAGCTATGGCAATACTTATTAATTAATTTAGTTCTGTAAAATAAATTATTTATTTGACAGAAGTAAAATTTATTTGCTTGCAGAATATATTTGGTAAATGAAACTTATTGAATAGTTGAGCAAAATAAGCGATTTTGTAGTAGTTACAAAATTTTTGGTAGGTTCAACCAACTATCCGTAATAATAGATATTGAAACGATGTAATAGCTGCAAATGAATGAATTTTTTATACTGATAACCAAATAGAACTCGTACCTATTGAATGTTTTATTACATGGGATATAACAATTTCATAACAATTATCAAATATCTGCTCATAATTGTAATATATTTCAAATTAAATATTTAACATTAAGTAACTATTACTAAATTATTTAATTGATGTTACTGTGAATGCAATTATGTCATACTCCCGATCTATTAAATATTTGGTAATTATTATCATATTTAGTATTAGTTACTAAGGATTCAATGAATTTCTGTAACTAAATGCAGTTTGTTATAGTTACCAGTCTTTTCTCTCAGTGTGCGAATCAACTAGATCCGCACAAACTTATGAGTCAACCTAATATTTTTCTCTGTAGAGAAAGAGAGAGAAAGGGTGAGAGAGAGAGAGAGAGAGAGAGAGAGAGAGAGAGAGAGAGAGAGAGAGAGAGAGAGAGAGA
>NW_022639556.1:1039757-1060932 GCF_010583005.1 Odontomachus brunneus | reverse complement strand
AGAGAGAGAGAGAGAGAGAGAGAGAGAGAGAGAGAGAGAGAGAGAGAGAGAGAGAGGCGTGATCATGAACACAATCATCGCAATGGCGGTTCTCACTAGAATACATTCGCGCGAAATTTACATGTAAACATTATCTTTTCTTTTTCTTTCCATCCGCCGTCGCTCTATTCCGCCGTCACAGTTTCTGCCATTCGCGCAGTTATTCTTGCGTCTTCGCAAAATCCACTTTCCCCGTTACGCAACTGGCGCGTTGGTACCGTATTAATTACCTTTATTGCGCGCTGTAACGGATCGGGAAAGGCGCATCAATTACAACCGTAACGATCCGTCGGTCTTGATTAGCCGTCGAACGGCACCTGCCGGCGCGGCGCTTTCATCGCTTTCCACGCGCGGCGCAGGAATACAAACGTCCTACGCGCGCGCTTCGCGCCGATCGTTCGATCCGCGGTCCATTGATCGAGCTTAGGGTTCATTCGAGGCGATCGGGCTCCGGGCCTTTGGTCTAAGTGACGTTTCGTAACAATACCGAATTAAGATCGATCGCCGATCGTACGCGCAGATAGCTTCCTTATTGTTCGCCCGGCAAGCATTTAATCTCGCCATTAGGCGCGCACGGCTAACTCCGGAGCTCTCTCTCTCGAGCGTACGTTACGCCGGGAGAGAAAGGCGTCGGTTTCCCTCCCATGTTACGGTTCATTGTTGACCCTCGTTGACAAACCGTCGGGAGAAAAGAGCGTGGCGCTTATCTAATAGCCGATCAGCCGGGATAAGTAACTCGATGCGTGCGGATCTGGCGAGATTGTCCGCTCTCGACGACGAGCGGCCGCGGCGTGGGCGGTTAAACTTGAGCGGGATATTTCGCGCTCGTTGCTCCTTATCCGGATCTGATTCCGCTAATACTTCGGCTGTCGTTCTGCGGGACGGTACCACGATGAAATCGCGATTACCGCCAGTCCGACGGCCGCGTCGCACGCTTCTCTCGCTCGCGAAACGCGAGATGTTGTAGGACGCGATACCTCGATTCGGGGGCAACACGTCTCGTCAATTTGTACCAAAGTGCAATCAGTTTATTGTACGACGTTAATAGAAATGAAAGTGTACATTTTAACGGATAACAAGAGAGTAAAGTAACAAGAAAATGATAACAAGAGAAAGAGTAATTATTTTAACGTGGGCCAGTGTGGTTATTCTTTTCAATAATACATTTCACACATGCAAACGTGTAAAATTTAATAATCTTCCAAGTCTTGTAACAAATCTTTCGGATGTTACAGGACGGTACCTCGTTCGGGAAAAAGCATTTCAGAGTAGTATTTACGTCAAAGTGCAATCAATCAATTGTATATCGTTAATAAAAATGAAATTTCAACGGATAACTGGAGAAAGAATAATTATTTTAATACGTGGGTTCTGTCACTCATTTTTGATAGTACATTTCACACATGCAAACGTGTAAAAATTGAAATCTTCGCATAGTGTATAATTCTGATAATTTTTCGCGGCGAACCTCGCATTTTTCAGCGATTTAATAAACCGCGGTCTGCGTCGTCGCCCCGCTTGTACGTACTATGAACCGCGAAAGGTCACTCTCTATAATTTTCCACTTATTTATAAATACACGCTTATCGATAAATTGCGGACGAAGATTGTGGTATTCCAATAACGCGATGAGGCAACCCAAACAACGTAAGAACTCTTCAAGTTATTAATAGACGACCGACAGGGGGTTAAAACGCATCCGAAATATTGGGCCTTCGCGCGATCGATCAACATCCCGAAGTACCTAGTACGAAGTTTTCAGCGCGTGATTTAACACATGCACATACTTGACACGATATAACACGCACGAAAAAAAATTGATTAGAATATCTGCATGGGAAAAAAGTTTGGTTCGAATCGAATAACAAAATTTCTGATGAAATATGAATGAGCCAAACATTCCAGTCGAAATTCTTAGAATACCGTTCAAGTTAACAAGATTTCTGATTATCTTAGACAGAATTCTGAAATTTTGACCAAAATTTTTGAACTGTTGATATTTCACCAGAAATTTGGTTAATTCTAACCAAATGTTTTTCCGTGGTGAAATATAAACGAGCACAAAAATACAAGCTAAAAAATAGTTTTTTTGTCAGAACGACAATTTGGAGAATAATTTGCATTAAGATGGGATCAATCAAATGGTAGTGTCTGCTAATAATTTGATTGCGCCAATTTTAATACGGAGAAAACTACTACAATTGTTATATCCACATACTTTATGGTTAGAGAGAAAATGTATGCAATTTCAATTGAAATAGATATGGTCTTTAAAATGATCAAGCAAAGACATTGGACATAATGTGGGGCAATGGGCAAAATTCTAAATTTTTTAAACTCTACTGAGCTCATAAACATCATCTTCATTCTCAACACTTGTTGAAACGTTCTTTATTGATTGATACTAAAATTCATTTGTTTGGCTTCGGAGAAAAGAAGAACGGAACCTTTATCAAATACAAAAATATTTTGTTTAGTAAACTAGAATCCCCTTCGGTTGAAGTCACTAGAATTCTGTTCAAGTTAACAAGATTTCTATTTAAGGAGATAAAGATTTCCGTTGAAGTAACATTTGTAATTCTGTGCTATCAATACAACGCAAACTTTGCAGAAAAAGTCAATATCCTTTTGAGATAAAGAATTCAGTATCACCTTAACTATCTTGTTAACTTGAATTCTGCTAATTTCAACCTCTGTTAATTCCGAGAACCGTTCATATTTCACCAGACATTTGGTCAATCCGAGGAAATTTCTTTTTCCCGCGCGCAATACGATACGCGACGCGCAATGACCAACGTAATTGGGGACGTTAAACGATTCGGTGAAAGACATTAGGTGATCCTGCACGGTCGGTCCACGGCGAGGCATCGCTCCGTCGCATCTCGCCGCGGACAACAGCTACGAGATCGGAAGATGTTCGCGAGACCGTCGCAACTGTTACAGCGGGCGAGGTGTGTCGTCACTGTAAAGTGCCACAAATCGCTCGTTAAGCATCGTGATTACCGCTTTCCTTCGACAATGTACACACACCGCGGCTTGCGCAATAAATCTCTCCATCGTCGCCGCGCTCAGAGAGCCCGGCAGAGGTGCTGAGTAACCTTGAGAAGAGAGGCCCCTTTGTGCGCGCATATGTGCCCTCTTCCTCGCGTGCGTCGCTGCATTTTCACCTATTCACGGTTTCGCGGCTTTCTCTGCGAGCGGGACCTGTCGGAGGCCCTCTTTCTTTCGCGAACGCGGAAGATGTCGACGGGGCCGTTAAGGGGTGCTGATTAATTCGCTGTCGCGTATGTGTCCACGATGACTTTGGAGAAATGTATCGATCGTCCGCGTCGCTTACGCGAGCTCGCGACGCCGGCGACGCGGGAAAGCTCGTTAGCAAAACTCGGAATTTGATGCTGCGCGAAGATAACTCGAGATCCATTTTCCTTGTTTCGCGCGAATGTTTAAGGGTGAGAGAAAATATTAGCAGATGCAATCGGGGAGAGCGCGCCGTCGGTGGAAATGATTCATATATGGGAAATATTATAGCAAGAACTCGATTTTGTAGCCGAGGAATAGATCGACATTCTGCAGTAATTGACTGTCCTTTCATTTCATATGTGCTGTTCATATTTTAGAATTCATATTTTAGAATTTTCTTATGTTTCAGTTCGAAACATGCTGTTGAAAAATTAGCTGCATTTCTAGCAAAATTTAGGATTAGAATTAGAAAATGTTTTTATTATGTTCTAGAATGAATCCCCTGTACAACGAAATATTATAGCAAGAACTCGATTTTGTAGCCGAGGAATAGATCGACATTCTGCAGTAATTGACTGTCCTTTCATTTCATGTGTGCTGTTCATATTTTAGAATTCATATTTTAGAATTTTCTTATGTTTCAGTTCGAAACATGCTGTTGAAAAATTAGCTGCATTTCTAGCAAAATTTAGGATTAGAATTAGAAAATGTTTTTATTATGTTCTAGAATGAATCCCCTGTACAACGAAATATTATAGCAAGAACTCGATTTTGTAGCCGAGGAATAGATCGACATTCTGCAGTAATTGACTGTCCTTTCATTTCATGTGTGCTGTTCATATTTTAGAATTCATATTTTAGAATTTTCTTATGTTTCAGTTCGAAACATGCTGTTGAAAAATTAGCTGCATTTCTAGCAAAATTTAGGATTAGAATTAGAAAATGTTTTTATTATGTTCTAGAATGAATCCCCTGTACAACAAAAAGTAATATAGACGGTCGATGTATTAAGAAAAAGAATATTCAACAAAGAGTGCGGCCAAGCGTCCAATTGACATTTTTTATTCCTTTTAAAAAAAAAACTTTGAATGTCCCAATCAATGATATATCGATTTGAAGCTTATATCTAGTAAATTAAGAATATAAAGTCTCGATATATTCTCTCATAGTCGCGTTTGGGAGATAAACGGTTCACAAGGTTATGCAATCTCAGTAAAGCTGTTTATTGAGATTGCAATTTTTTGGCCCGTTCCAAATGACGACGAAAATAATATTGAGATTTTATATTCTTAATCCATTCGTATATTGAGCCCTGTGACAGAAATGACAAGCAAAATTAGAAATAAGGGTGAGCAAAAGGCAAATAGGATATGTAACACAAAATTTCATTACGATAAGAATTTATCAAACTAATTTTTTTTAAAAGGGATAAAAAATGTTAATTGAATGCTTGGCCGCACTCTTTGTTGAATATTCTTTTTCTTAATACATCGACCGTCTATATTTCTTTTTGTTGTAATAAGGAATTTATTCTAGAACATAATAAAAACATTTTCTAATTCTAAATTTTGCTAGAAATGCAGCTAATTTTTCAACAGCACGTATCAAACTGAAACATAAAAAAATTCTAAAATACGAATTCTAAAATATGAACAGCACACATGAAATGAAAGGACAGTCAATTCTGATAGTAATAATACAAATGAAAACTGTCATGATAGCTTAGACTCAGAAGCTGAAATATTACAACTATAAGAATGGATAAAAGCACTACAAACTCAAATATGTTATTCTGGCCGAATTCCTTTTTACACATTTTTAACCGTTTTTATATAATTAAGTAGTTGGAACTAAAATATTTGGCAGGTACGATTTAAGTTAGCATTGTTATGTTTTTATTAATGTCAAGGACTTATATTATTGAGAAGCAAAGTATGCACAAAATTGAGCAAACCTACCTATTTTATGAGCAACAGACATGATCTTTGATTAATTGAATAATTTTTTATCCATTTGTTGCTTTACTAAACGGGTTTAGATTTTGCACATCTATCTTGCGCAGTAATTGCGGAAAAAGCGTTACATTTTGAACGTGATCCGAAATAGTTTTGCCCTTCAGCTTACTCTACTCGTATAGATCAAAGTTCACACAACTGTCTACTAACTGTTCCCAAACTGTGTTAAAGTCCTACCAGGGGGTATCCCTCGATGGATTTATCTTGACCTAAGCTGGAGAGATCGGCTCAGAGGCGATTTCCATGTAGAACCGCCTCAGTGTGACAAATTAAGATAAAAGATTTGCGCATTTAGAAGAGACAGCACGACAGTTATCATGTCTCAATCGGGACACGCAGCTTTCTCCCTAATTAGCAACGAGTTTCCCACCATTTTTTTAAGCAATCTTGGAATTTCGAAGATCTCTCGCGGTTTTAAGCGGACACGCTGGACCTTGAAAGCTTATGCAGGGAAACAGCATTTTCACTTGCAACGTCGCATACCTTTCTCTTCGACAAAGAATCGGCGGCGGGTCGCTTTCCTCAGCTTCTCAACGGCGACGAAAACTTACTTGTCGGTCATTAGAGACGATCGGTAGAGGAACTCTTACCGCGTGCGCGCTTACGTGCGATATAAACCTGTTTTTATACGTCGAAACGGCCGATTCTCGCCGCGGGCGATTTTACTAGCCGATGCTTCCGCGTGTATCTCCGGCACTCAAGCCGCCCCGTGAGTTCTCGTCGTTAATTGCGCGTCAGGCGTGTGCGGGAGCTTAAATCAAATCGTGATAATGAACGCGGCGCCTTCGTCTTCGTCGGGATTTCCAATACAGTTTTGTTCCACCTCGCGTTTTTGCGCAAATTTGAAATTCAATTTGAAATTTCACGATCGTATCTGCGATGCCGAGGACATTTTCGGGGTCGAGTTCTCCTCCCTGCGTTATGTAGTTGTCGGTTTGCACGATTACTCTCGCCGATAGCGATATTCGCAATAATAGTCGAGATTTTAATTAAAGAAGATTGGTGAATAATCACGCGCGATATGGTAGATGAGCTGTAGTGGCGCTATTTGCCGTTGTATATTTATACATTAGATCAAACTGAACAAAAAAGTCCTCTACTATTTTGCAAATAATCACATAGATTTTTAGATATTAAAGAAAACTTGGGCATTATGGTGCACACAATTATGTACAATTTTCTTTAACTAATATCTAAAAATCTATGTGGTCATTTGTACCAATTTTTAGTGGGTTTAATCAGATTTGTTAAAGCTCGACACTTGCATTCTAGTTATAGTTTTTCACTTCTAAATCGCTTAGACGGACACCCGCGTAAGTCTATTTTTTCTCATGTAAATAATACTTTGAACTTACAATATATACCAACATTAACATAGTCTAACTCAATGTATGTGACATAACTAAACATTTCTGTTCTTTTTATGAAATTTATCAGTAATTTGTATTATATGTGCGTACATGAAAAGTATCACGACATATGAGAATCGATACTAGCTTATTAGAAGACTAATGTATAGGTATTCTTAAACTATAAATTCAACTCTCTAGTAATTTACACTCTCTAATTTACTGTAAGGAAAAAAATATGAGCCTTTAATACATTTTATTCACTTGACAGTTCTTTTTCGTTCCAATTTCTGGAACTGTTAGATCGATATTTGATAAAAAATTTGCACTGTTTATGCATTTTATCATATTTAAAACACTATACTTTCGGTTTGTAAGGAAAAAAAAACTTTCTACGATACATTATGAAACGGTTTCTTTCCATGAAAATAGGCTCTTCGCAATACTGTGCGACGCGACTTCTGCACGATCTGCTGTCGACTTCGACAGATGAGATCAATATGTGTCAGCAGTGAATATCTGACAACGGTCCGTATCCGTATTCTTCCCTTATCGATTCGACTGTCAAAGCGGAAAGGATATTTTAAGGCGCCGCACTTTCAATATTCCATTAGATTTCCCGGCTGCTTTGCTTACAAGTCCTCCATAATAAATGCCCGTTGCATGTCCGAGCGATTCTCTCAATCGATCCTTTTCAGCGTGAATGTGCATTATGCAGGAGACGAGATATTTTCACGTTGCCGCGCTACTTTTAATTATAGACTGTCAGATGAGAAGACGGCTTGTTAGAGAGATGTTTTTATTCGGAGAAAAATTTTCAAAATATATTGCCCGCATCAGAAAAGTGATGAAGAATTTCGGAAAAATCCAGATAAATTGTTGCAAAACGATTCAGACACAAGAAATTTGAGATCTCACTAAATTGTTAACATTGAGAGTCATTACTGACGAGCTTGCGCAACGATTATATTATTCATTATTAATTTTTTATTATCAATTATATTTTTATTTATTATATTATATATATCATATTCATATATTATATATTATATATATCATATCATATATATAATATATATCATATATTATATTATATATATCATTTATTATTATATATATTATTTTATTTATATATATTACATTATATATATTATATATGATTATTTAATATTATTTATTATTATTTATATTATTATTTACCATTATTAGTTATTATTTATTGCGTAAACTCGGTGGTAGTGACTCTTAATTTGGACAGTTCGGTGAGCTTCTATCTTCTATCTTCATTGTGTCTAAACCGTTCTGCAATCGACTATATACGGAATGAATTTTATAGTAATAAAAATTGGTAGATAATTTTTTAAGCAACGAATAAATTTTTCAACATTTTGTAGTAATTGACCATTCTTTCGCGCATTTTGTATATGTCACATTTTAGGAACCGAAATATTCTTTTAAAAAACTTGCTACGAATTTACTATGTCCCGTAGTAACATTACTGATCTTACTGACAGTCTACTCTTGCATTCTGTTGGAAACATAATAAAATTGACAAGAATTTGCAAAAGAGGAAGACTGTAACATTCATATCTCTCTATATCTCTCTATATACGAAGTTAGGAAAGGATAATCTCGAGACCTTCGAACTTCCTCCCGCAATCGCGTCATCGGCTCATGGTACAAGCATTATCCGGCTTTAACAGGAACATGGAACTGTTCGAAGCGAAATGCGACGAGTTCCCGACTCCGACAGCACTCCTATCGATCGGCTCGCGGTTTTGATGCGGCGCGGAACACGTTACCCCGGGGTGCGGACGTTTTTGCGCGAACGGTCGATATTTCTCAAGAACAGCGTGAGGAGGCGATATAACACCGGAGAGAATTCAATTAAGTACTCGAGATCAGTCGACGGCCGGTTGTTGTCGAGTTACCAGCCGGCACTCTTCCTCTCTCTCTCTCCTTCTTTCTCGACGAAATGTAGGTTCGATCGGGAGCGCGCGATGGAGCTTCCTCGAAATCGAGAAGTGTGCCGGAACGATTAATGGTTCAGGTGACGGAAGTTTCGAGAATCATCTTGAATTAACCAGGCAAATTGTAGCCTCACTCACTTGCCAACACGGACGAGGACGGAGAGACGAGAAAGGAGAGACTCTCTCTCCGTTAGCGGAATAGTCAAGAAAATTTTTCTGGGTAGTCCGCGTCGACGAGCTGAAAATCCACTCTGAAAAATCTAGCGGAGGACTCAATTAGCAGGCAATTAAACGAATGAACGCAACGAGTGGGATTCGTGTCGAGCACGGTCGGGGAGAATGTTTCCGGCTGTGATTGCAAATTGACAATTTGAGTCGAAGTCCATCGGGAATGCGTTATGTCTTCACCGAGACCGTAACAGAGCTTTCCCGCAGAAGGAAAGCGTCGCGGGAAAAGAGAGAGAAAGAGAGGAGCTTCGTGCCGCGGGAATTCCACGAGCGTACCTGGGCGTTACGTTCGCTTTATCCTCGTCCCGCTGACTTCCGCGAGGGATTCGGATCGACGGTGTGATACAGCAAACAATTGTCTTCCGCGAACGTGCAGTCGGTGGCAACAAGTGGCACGGTTCGCGTCGGAGTAAATAGAGATGGTTCACACTTTTCCCATTCTCCTCGCAGCGTAAAAACGCGCGCTCCTTCGTACACAGAGCGTGCACCGAAGGGAGATATTTTGTTATAAATACCCGGTGCGTGAGACATGTAAAACAGACGGACGGACATCGTGTGTATGTGTGTGTATGTGTGCGTGTCGTTACTTACGCGGAAAATGGAGACGCGTGTATTTGCATGAGACAAAAGACTGCACGCACAGTCTACAGAGTGCGCGCTCGTCGAGCGGGGATTCGTCTGCGATGGAGGCAATATTAAAGGGGATCTCGATGATGCAACGTCTTCCTGCGAAAGGAAACATGCTCGGTCGCTGGAACATGCGTGTAAATGATTTATCACTCGTCCGCTACGACGCGGCGCCAGCCGCGCGCGGGGCGGAAGCGGGTATCAGCTTTTGATGCGAGACATGTCAAGCGAAGATTGTCGTGCCAGCACACTAGTGAGTTCCGGCAACAACGACAGGAAGCACCAGCAATAGAAGGATGTCGCACTTTAAGGAGTACAAGTTCTTCCGCAGCTTCAGCGCGAAAGTGGAGAACTGGCCGATGCGCAAGGCGGAAGCGCTGTGGCGGCGAATGCGCGAGCGGAAAATCGCAGGTAGGCGACTCGTCGTGGGTGTCGTTGATGATTAGAGATGTAAAGTTGCTTATAATCAGATTCAAAATGACAATTTCTTACGGTGAAGTTACGGTAAGGTGGTAATTTATTGTTAATTTTGGTAAAACTCGATGCTTTCGTTAGTTTCATGCATAAATAGGCTGTTCATTCATGTTTATCGTACTAATGCACCAGATAAAACATTTTTTTAATATTCTCATCAAATATACATTTGATAATCTCTGTAATGTCTTTAAGATAAAAGTAGAAATTAACAAGAATTAGAAAGCAATGTGGACTGAAAATTTTTTTTACACGTACACACATAATTTGTAATTTTTATTAACGTTTATAAAATGTAGCTTTTTATTTTATTATTTAAAATTGTTATATATTTTTGCTTAGTTTAGATATTTCGACAATAGTACAATTATAGAAAATTTATTTTGTTTTCTATGTATATATAATTGTAATTTTAAGTGTTTTCGTTTTTTGTCCCTTATATTAAAAATTTTTAATGTAAATTAAAAGTGTACTATGTGTCCATCATACCATTTGTTTTGAAAATCCTATAACAAAGTTTTTTTTAAGATTCTTTAGTTCTATATATCAGTTTCTTAATTATTTATATGTTATATATATATATATATATATATATATATATATATATATATATATAATATATTAATATACAATATCAAAATATTTTATGGAACATATGAGTTAAATAAAGTATTTTACACATTTTAAATAACGCTAAATGCTCCTTATGAGCTTTATATAAAAAAATTTTTAATTTCTGTAATTTTTTTCTAAATTACCATTTTACCAGCTTTTCAAAATTATTTACAAACCCACCGCAATTTACCGAGTAAGTTACCGTCAAAGTAACTTATTTTCATCTCTAGTCATGATGTTACGAAACAATAACTGAAAATGTATTGGCTGTATCTCGAAAATAATGGAGGAATTTTGAAGAAATCAAAGATTCATCTATTTCGCGTATAAAAGCGGTCGTAAACAATTGGTAGTTTTTTTTAATGATTTTTGGTCTCAAGTTTTTGCGGTATATTAATTTTTTTATGATACGAATTTTAGTAAAATTATTACGTGGTTACTTACATATGAGTTTTTTCTTGTTTGTAATTCGAGTTTCAAAATTGCAGAAAATTTGAGCACATATGATGTAACCAGAAATAAACGAGCCCAGGATAAAAATGATTATATATAATTATGTAAAATTATATGTAGTGAATTTTGTCCATATATGGTATACACACAATCATGCATGTCTACACGGAAAAAGGTAATGTTAAATGAAAGAGGAAAGCAATAGTTTCATTAAATTAAACGTTGATATCATGTGCTGCCAGAAGCATAAGCATTTATTTCGATTGCGTTCGTATAATAGTATTTTTTCCTGATAGACATATGATTACACATAATTATATATGACCATATATGGACAGAATTCATGTATGATCTTTTCTCCCGGGAGCTTCTTACGTAAAACTTTTCTTATATATTACTAAACTACTAAATCTTATATATAAATCTATATATAAGATTATACTAAATTATTAAATTATCTATATAAGATATAAATATAATATATTATATTTAATGCAAAGAAAAGACCGAGATATAACGAACCGAGATAACGGGGAAAGGTTATCGTTATTTTATACATTTACTTTTCACTTTGATCCTTAATCTGTCATATTAAACGAAAAAAAAATATTTGATTGAATTATATTTCTGAATTATATTTCGTGGATTCTGTTCAAGTGAAATTCTGATTAACTTGAACAGAATTCTGGTAACTTTAACCGCAATTTCCGGTACCAGACATTTGGTT
This sequence comes from Odontomachus brunneus, assembly GCF_010583005.1. NCBI lineage: Eukaryota > Metazoa > Arthropoda > Insecta > Hymenoptera > Formicidae > Odontomachus > Odontomachus brunneus. Next base: position 1,049,195 of record NW_022639556.1, on the reverse strand, counting down.
AATCGAATCAACTTTTCTTTCCATGTAGAATCGTCAATGATCTATAACAGCTTTATCTTTCTGTCACATTACAGGAAATTGAATTGGCTCAACAGTGTCGAAATCTTATATTTCGATCAATTATAATTTTTTTGTGCGTGAAAAAAAGTTTTTATTCCACTAATTTGCGTGCAATTGAGAAGTAAAAATCATTGGAGGTCAAAGATATGACTTTAGTATGCTAGATTAGAATTATTATATTTGATCTCCAGGTTTGAGTGAATTCTTTGTCTGATTCCGACGTCTCGCGAACATTTCAATTCGCTTCATCAGGGAGGAACTACCCGATCGCGTGAAGCGGATGATGAAACGAACTGAAATGTTCGCGAAACGTTGAAATCAAACAAAGAAGAATTCACGCGGCTCAGACTCAGAAACAAATTCTAATATTCGTGGGCACCGCGAAAGCCTCGAAATATCAGATTAGGATTAGTATAGATACGCCTGAATTAATATTTCGGACGCGAATCTACACGTATGCAAGTGACGCTTTTCACGTATGCGGGTTTCAATGAGAAATTCCATCAACAATCGCACTCGGGGCGGTGAGTCGCGAGTGATTTAATTGCCGGCCGGATGTGTATGAAAAGAGGAAAAAAATCGACAGCCGGATTCCGATATCGCAAATGCAGGCCTCGTCGCGCGCGATAATTCATTCTCGCGAATTATCGACTATAATGAATGCGCATCTCGCCGCGAGAGTGACACACGTCCCGATAAAACTTATTCCCACGTGTCAGGTGATAATGATACGACGACGCTGGATTTATCAAACCCGTTCCACTTGGCTCGTTCATTCGCGTCGTTCAACGGAAGCGCGTAATTTTCGCGCACAGGCGAATATCGCGCAAACTAAACTCGTACATTCCCGTAACCGGACCTCCTCCAGCTCGCCTGACTCTTTTCTAGCGACATGAACGATCTCGCGTGTGGACACCTCGTTTCCGTTTCCCCTCCGTTCTCCGAACGCTCGCGTTACTCAGAGCGATTAACTGCCTTTTTCTTTCATTGACTGAATTTCGACGCTGTAATTCCTACGCGCGATATTATTTCCCGAGTCTTCCGAGTAGACGTGTAAACGTCGGCCGGGACGTTATCTCGTTCGTCATAATTTTGCAGCCGTCGAAAATATAGCCGCGCGATCTCAGATGCCACCTGCTTCTCGAGGCAGTTGAACGCCGTCCCGGCAGATCGTAAAGGCGGGGCCCATGTTTTCCTTGCGATTTCCGAGAACGATCCCGCGGAAATTTCGTTTGTTGCTGAAACAACAGTCGGTGAGAAGCAACATCTCGAGTGACCGGCTGAAACGCGCTCGTGCGCGAAGAGATGTCTTTACGTGTCGTAAAACCTGGCGTTAAACGACGTGACGCACGTCACGAAGCTCGGATATGTGCAGTATAGAAGAGGATTTATGCAACCCACATTCCGATATGTTATATAGATTTGAGGGATCGCAGGAGCCTGGCAGGAATGAAAATTAGATAAAATTTGGAAAATTGTAAAAGCTTGTAAATTAATAGGTGTGTAAGAACTTTTGTACTGTATATGAATTTTTGTACTGTGCATGTCTGCTATATTTAACAATATATTGGTATACAACAATTAGATTATATGGTTAATGTTAACATCATTTCAGTTTTGCTCTGCAAAAAGATCATACTTCAACGATAACCATCCTGGCTTCAACAGGAGTTGAAAACAGGATTTAAAATCAGTATCAATATATGTCTTTTATTCATTAGGATCATAATTGTGTCGATTCATGGAGCAGTTTTGAGAAAATACAATATTTCGCAAAATGGGAATTGTAAGATATTAAAATTAATCTTTCTGAAAAATTTGAGCTTAAAGTAAATGATAAATAAAAAATGGTTCTGAAATTTGCGGAAAGCCTCTGTGAACCTGTACATACAATTATGATAAACATTTATCTACCAACGTTAAGTTAATCGAATAAACCGTTCTCAAGTCATCGTGGTTGCAGATGAAAACAATTTCGAGAATAACGCGCTTGAAGTTTTATAATGAATTTTTTTCAACTTTTTTTAATATATCAAGATATTGTTAAATGTATTTAATAAACATATAACAAAAAAACTCATGTTCCTATATTTACAATTTTTTACGATACTCCAAATTTTATCTAATTTTTATTTCTATCAGGTTTCTCTGTTTTTAACCCCTTTTAATACTTCTGGACTTTTAATATTTTTTTATAAAAAATCTCAAAACACAAGTAGAATTTCAAATAATTTATTAATTTATATATTATTTAATATAATATATGTTATATAATTATATTAATTATATATTTATATTAATTTATATTAATTATTATAATTATATTAATTATATATTAATTGTATATTTGATATAATATATATTATATAATTATATTAGTAATTATATATTTAATATACATACATATATATGTATATAATGTAATATATATTATTAATATATTTTATAACGTATTATTTTTTTTACTCACATATATGCGGGAAGAATTTTATAGTTAAAATTACTATAAAATTTTGCAATTAAGGGATAGATCGTTATTCTGACGATACTAAGGGTAGTTATTATTCCTAAAGATGTGTAAAGTTAACTAATCTCTACGGATATATATAACAAATACTTGAAACACAACGCACACATTTACTTGAATGCAACATTTGCGGTTTATGTGCAACAAACAGTATATTAATTATGTTGTTTACTCAACTACGTGCAGATGGAATATATTCCATCTTCCATAGAATCAATTCCACAGAAACTAAAATTAAGAATTAAAAATTTTGCCACTAGCAAATTTACTATGCTTCTTACCAAGATAGATTTTACTGGAACAGTCTGTTCGTATACACTTCTATAAAAACTTTCTAGAAACCACTTTTAAAAAATAAAATTGCAAAGAATTTACAATAAAAAAGAAAAAATTACAATATTCTCTCCATGTACAATTTTGATCGAACTTTACTCATATAAGATAATTTCCGACGGTTTTCTAAAAAAAAAAAGATCTGAGGAAAGCCGATAGCCAAAACGCGCGTTCATCACGAAGTACTCTCGATCAATCGTAGAACAAGATGGCTTTTCTGCGAGGCTTAACTGAGTCGGTTTAAGTCGAACAAGTCTCTGACTGCAGGCCTGGGATTGCGCAACATATCTGCGGATTTAATTATTCTTTAACAATGTTCAATGGCCCCGCTGGCTTCCGCGATATCTAGCGCGGCCATGTTCCAACAAAAGCGCCGGCTGACCCTCGTTTAATTGGAAACTATCGGCTTATCGGCCGACACCACTCTTCGCGTATGACACGTTCTCGCGCGGATCAGATTAATGAATGAGAAAAAGAGCGCGTAAAAGCTGTCGACGTTGGTGGTCAGTGGCGGGGCCCTTTTATCGCGACGAGATCGATCGCTACGTGTAATCGACGAAATGATAATTGCCAAGAGCGGCGCGCCGCTTAAACAAACGCGTTAACGATAAACGTTACTTTATTGACTCGTTCGATCGCCAAGGAGATTTCGTCGCCGCGGCGGCGAGCAGTGAAAGGAGAAGTGTTTTGCGCGCAATTATCGCGCTCGTGGATTTCAATCGACCCAGAAAGTATCGCGGGCGCTGCGGGATAATTACGGGCTGCCGCGATGAAAAGTGTATCCCGTCGAAACAATAGAAAACGCTTTCGTAATTCAAACGCAACGTTCAGCAGCTGGCGAAGCGAGAAGGCCAGCAAAGCCGCGGAACAGTCGTTTCCTTTTTTCTTTTTCAGTATCGTTAAACGGTCGCTTCGGAGCTTGTTAAAAAAAAAAACCAGCACTGCGAGGTATAAAGCTTAAAAGCTTAAAAGATATATGAAATGGACATCTAGTTCCAGAGTCTCTAGGAGAGGTCTCCATAGCCCTCCTGCCGGTCCTTAATTATAGGCCAACTTTACCTCGTCTGCTCTATTTCAATCATTTTGTGAATAAAAGTTGCATTTATCATCAGAAACAGTATATCATACACTTGCAAGAAATTTCATTCTAGCTTGTAAAACATCGCTTAATTTTATTCAGTTACGATAAACAACATTGATACAAAAATTTCGAGAGAGGCTCGAAAATTTACTTTGCTATTACCAAATCAATTTTTTCTATTTCTTAACTTTAATATTATTCCGATTTTAATGAAACTCAGGGAAAGTATTTATGTTCGATCACTGCGATTTTGTAGTCACAATTTCTCTTAAGATAAATACTAAAAAAAGCACATGAGCAACATATCTTTGGAACCATATAGCACCGGTTTCCTTTATCAGTTGATTTTTAGAAGCGTATTATTATCGTGAATAATATTTAGCGTTTTAAATACCGTAAACTCTCGCCAAAAATACCGTCGCTACAACGGGAAACATTGGTATTGCGTACATATATACGATAAACAGCGGGAATATTGAGAATTTCACGCGAATTTATTGCGTATATGTTCACTGACTGGAATAATGGATAAATATTCATCGGGGAAAAACATAATATTTTTGTTTATAGTTTATCGAGGCTGAATGTAATGTTTGTTTTTATCAACTCAGCTTGTCTGTATTGTCTATCCCTCAAAGCGAAATTTTGGTTCTGCATTGGCCTTGCAAGTTCCGTTGAATTTGAGGGAATAATAAATAAAATATCTACAAATATTTATTACTTGCCATTGTTTCGTTGAGATTTAATGTAGAATTTTTATTTAAAAATTATTTAATATATTATCATACATCTCTCCCTTTCTTCAATAGTTCACGTTGAGATTCTTCATATTGAAATTGTATAGAGAAGAATTTATTTAAAAATTATTAATAAATATTCGTTTATCTCAGCGATGAGATAAACAAATCGTGATGTTTTACTCGTGTAACTTTTATTCTTCATTTCACGCACATAGAAGAATATCGTTCTATTGTTAGAAAAAACGATGACTCAGTTTGCTTTTTTTCTTTTGAATAATTTTCAACAAAGGATATTTTCTTAATAATGGTTTTAAAATATACTTATCACAAATTTTTGAAAGGAAAGCTTATTATCATGTACACAAAATAAGAATGTATTCTCTTTAGAATATTATATTGCGGATATATAAACTTGTACAAAATATTTGAAACAAGTAACATTTACTGGAATGTAATATATTTTTTTTCTACATACAGTATATTAGTTATATAGTTTACTAAATTGTGTGTAGATAGAATTCTAAAGAAACTAAGGAGTATTATAAAACTTTATCCAAGAAAAAACTGATTCGACTCTGTCTAATAAGAAAGAGCAAACAATTTTATTTTTAATTTATTTAATTTATTTTTAATTAGATTTTTACTTTAATTAAATATTCTTGATTGAAATGTTAAACTTACTAGGATTTGAAACGTATTTTGAATAAATTTAATGTTAGTGATGATTTGATGATAGGTTTGCATATATATATATATATATATATAAGTTTATAAAATATATACTTGAAACAGATAATATTTATTTGAATACGATATTTCGATATGTAGCAAACAGTGTAACCGAAATAATATCTCAGGAACGTTGATTGTCGTGATTTTTCGGCCACCGAATATACTTGTCAATGATTAGAGAACGACAACAGTGATAGGCGCGAGGGGGGGGGGGGCAAGGGGGAGAAGTAGGCTCCGAAGGTATCAATTGTTTTGGTACTCTCGCGCGTCACATACTCGACCGTGACCAAATCAGTATGTCTCTAACCGACGAGCGACGCACATATCGCGACGTAAAGTATGTGTGGCGACGCGTTGTTTACATTTTTCGCCGGAAGATTGAAATGTTTTGCTGGCTATCGAGGTATTTAGTCGTTACTATTATCGGCGTCGCGTTAGTTAATCCTTTGAGCCGCATATCTTATTTCTCGACGAAGCTTCTTCAAATTTAACATATCGGGACTTTCGGAGTTTTGCTGTATTTGAGGTCAAAGAATTAAAATTCGAAAATATTCGCGAATATAAGTTTTCAAAATTAGAAATCTCGCTTTTAGCATTATTCAGAAATAACGATATTTTCTTGAAATGAAAAAGAAATTCTCTTTTCGACAAGAATCTTGCAGCAAACGTATTATCAATATTTCAATCATTTATTTTAAGGAATAAGTCTTACAAAGAATTTTGAAAAAAAAATATAAGATACTGTTAACTGTTCTTAATAACCTGTCAATGTTTCAATGTGTCGACTTCTAATTGTTAGTTCTAAAATGATTTTTGTTCGAAAAAGGATCCTTTTTACTTGTATTTACTTGTTATAATTTAACAATTAAACATTCAAATTACTTTTTACTTATTTGTAGTTCCTTATGTTTATTCGAGTGTATAGTAATAATATAATCGATTATGTTTACTTGATCTGTTAGTTAAAATTACATAGAAATGGGGAAAAGGTAAGTGGGACGTTAACGTCCCACTCTATGGCTCAAAGGGTTAACACGCGTTTCTCGGGTTGAATCGTACCTACGCGAGTGTCAGTGCACGTTCGGGAATCATGAAGTAGCCAGGATGTCGAAACGGGAAGTGAGAACGTAGGACGCAGGATGCCGGCAGCGATACATCATATATTTCCAGGTGTGTCATGTAATTTATCACGTATAATGTTCCCGATCTTATCAGACATTTATGACGAACTTAGTGAGAATAAGGAGACATCCGAGTCGATATTTAGAGTCGATATTTAGAATCTACTCTAAAGCCGGTATTCCCGTAAACGATTTATATTTAGAATCCACCCATGACTTTTGTTTATTATCCTAAAATATTCCGTAGAACCGACAGTCGGCATCAGAGTTATAAGAATATCAATTAAATTTTTCTCAATTTAATGATTGATTTGAACAAATACGTTTCAATTCAACTAATTGACGATTGACTCGAACAGAATCACTTGAGGAATGTTTCATCGACGATTGCTGATTCAACGAATTCAATTAAAGACGATTCAATTGGCGATTGATATGAGCGAAGGGAATCAAAGATAGCTCAATTAACAATTGAAGTTGGCAGATTTAATTAAGATCTAATTGACGATTGAACTTAGCAGATTAAAGTAGTTGTTCCGCGACAATATTGCTAGACAGTTATGTCAAGTAATGTTAAGTTATGTCAAGAAATATAACACGAAGAAACTCTATAAATATATGTCAAATAAATAAATAACTCTATAAATATATGTCAAATGTTTATAAATATGATTTATGATATACAGCTTTGATATTACCGCAAGAGAATATCAATCAAACTTACATAAAAACCGTTGTATAAAACCGTTGTAATAAAGAAATAATCGTTTTCCGTGCTTTGACGTATTAATATTTTTCCCTGGCACTGCCCGGCAAAAATATTAAGTGCATGTTTGTGAACATTTTACATGTGGTATTTTACATACCAATAGACACACACTGATATACTATTAGGAAAATAATTGTGACGTTGAAGTATTTCCTATTTTACTCTACTTTTTACTTTTATATATTTTTATAAATTATAAAATTATTATAATTTATAAAAATAAATTTTATAAATTTTATAAAGTTTATAAATTTTTAAGATTATTTAACTATCCTATCTTTAAAAAGGAGATACCAAGGGAAATATAGTACATAAAGTATCATAAAATTATTACAGGTGTCACATACTTCAACATACATTGTGTGCTTTTTATATTAATTTCTTAAAAACTAGATGATTCTGTACATGATACACATCCAATCCAATGGCACCAAACTGATTTTCAATAAAATTTTTCAAGTTTAATCGTCAATAGAACGACCTTTAATTATATTTGCTAAGTTTTATTATTAATTGAACGATCTTTAGTTCCCTTTGCTCATATCAGTCGTCAGTTGAACAGTTTTTAATTGAATTCGTTGAAATTAATTGGATCTAATACTTTTCGACTGGATTTGTTGAAATCAATTGTCAAATAAACAGCCTTCAATAGAATTGGCTCATATCAATCGTCAATTAAACACGATAATTAATTTAAAAATGTAATTAATTAATTAATCCTAGTCGGCATCTAGTCTTTCCTCGATTTTAGTTCATTATTGATTGTTTGATAAATAATCATAACTCTGTGCGATTATTTGTTATAACTTGTGATACTTATTTCATATAAGAAAAATACTGATTTAAATAGTCGAATAATGATCCGTGAATACACGAATCTGTAATTAAATATTTTCAATCAAAGATCGTAACAACTTACAACCGGTCTAAGTCTTTGAGGTCTCTGAGATTAGTTTGTCTAACAATGATTCACGCACATAAACAATGCATACTGCATTCGAGTAAATGTTATTTGTTTCAAGTGTTTTATAAGTTTATATAAAACATATATTTCTATCACATAAGTTCATCACGAACATCACATTTATTCAGAATACATTCTGAATCCTAGTAAATTTAGCATTTAATTAAGAACATGAAATTAAAGCAAATTTTATTCGTCTTGTTTACTACATAAAGTCAAACTTTTTTTTATAAAGTTTCATGATATTCTCGTAAAGAGAGCGTATTTTTCTTGAGTGCCTGGTAATGAGCTTGCTAAATTTATTATGAATATATATTTATGATAATATTTGAAAATATTATCAAGAGAATATACTTTGCTGAAGATAACTTTTACTTAAAAAAAAAGTAAACTGAATAATCGCTTTTCTTCATAGTAGAGTGATATTTTCCTTTGTATGGAACGAGTTTTTGTCAATATCTTTTCTTTTCTCTTCTGTTTAACCTCGGTATTGTATCGAATTTAAATTTAAATCTTTATTGGTATTTGCACGACCACTATCTTTGGCTTTGTGATAAAACCGATAATAACAAAGAAACTATTATAAATAAAGAGAAAAAATTCGTTGTGTTATATAAACTCATCCATTTTATTATTTATTTGTATTAATTACTTAATATTGACTTAACGTATGTTCTATCTGCAGTTTAATGAGGTACATAATTAATACGTTGAAATTAAATTAGTTAAACGTAGATAAACTAAGATAGTTTAATATTGGATAATTTTCGCCCGTGAATAAGTATTTCTTAAAGCCTCAACATGAAAAAACGGCAATAAGTAATCATTTATAGCGCTAAAGTAAAATGATATTTGTAAAATTAATAAATAAGTTTCAACTTTGCAGGATTATTAAATAACTTTATAGAGCAAAATTTCGACTAAATTCTTACGTAGCGATCCTACATAATTCGGTACGGTGATGCTTTCGAAACATTCGACGAATTTACGGAATGCAATTGAGAATAATGCTATTCGAGCAATATTGCAAACTAATTTTCGTTCTTCTACGTTATATATATATATATATATATATATATATATATATATATATATATATATATATATATAT
>NW_022639556.1:992447-1039711 GCF_010583005.1 Odontomachus brunneus | reverse complement strand
ATATATATATATATATATATATATATATATATATATATATATATATATATATATATATATATATATATATTCCGTGTCTCATATTTTTCTTAATTTAAGAATTGAATGAGAATTAATTTTTTTTTTAACAATTTCTACTCGCTTCTATTGTCTCACCGTGTTATGTCGGGCGATTCCGTAAACCGTTCAGCATGTATGAGTACTCGCGTTTCTGTTCGCATAAAGATTGGGTTTTACAATTCACCTGTAAGTTCTCATCGGGATCCTAAAATATCCCGCGGGACCGACAGTCGGCGCCTTGCCTTTCCTCGACTGGTAACATACCGGGCTGCTCGTCGAAGCCGCATTTCGGTGAAATCCCTCACAGCTCTCCCGTGTTTTAGCGATTCCGAGGAGGATCAAAAGAATTATATCGCGGGATCCTGCATAAGCGGTAGCAACTAAAACCGCGCGACTAAAACCGATGTCTTAATCCTTGCGGCTCTCTCTCGTATTCGCTCGACTAAAATATAATTTTTATCTTCTGGCTTTTACGCTTCTCATTCCCTATCTTGTCGCACCACAAAAACGAGGAAAGTGCCGGCAAATCGCGGCATTCCGACAAAATGGATTCGAGGAAAGTTTTGTCTCTTTGATTTCCACCGTCATTTGGGAAGGAAAGTAATCAACAGAGCTGAGCACGGGGATAAAGGATAAATCCCCAAATTAACCTTAATCTGGCAGACTGAGGTCATTTTCGATCCCATCTGATTTTTTCTTCTTAATTACTCATAAATTAATGGAATGAAAACTTTTAGTTAACGCGCTAAAATGTTACAGTTCCAGGTTTAAGCACTGTTGCGACATTTCAATTTTCTGTCACGTAACAAAAAGACAAAGTTGCTTCAGGGTCGTTTTTGAGCTCAGTGTACCAGATTAAAGTGTCAAATAAAGATAAGTGTAAAATAAAGATTTTTCCGGACACCATAAATTACCGGATATAAAAAATTTTCCGGACACTTTGTATTTACCTACATATTTAGTTGAAACTATTTCACAGAAACATCTGATAACTACTATCCAAGCTTGATAGTTATTATCAAATCTTTTTTTTGATATAGATACTAGCTTTTGACTCAGAGGCCAGCCAGTTATATCTCTATTCAGGTTGTTTCTCAATTTTCGAATAATTCTCGGTTTATCGAGTTAAACGCATATATATCTTCTGTCAATAATCTCGGGTATGAGTGCAGTCTGTATTGCATTGCCATCGCGGGAAAGTTATTAATGACCTTTCACAGGGTAGTGCTTTAGTCGGAGTTTCGATGCAAGCCGCATATTCGCTCTTCTGCTCCAATAAACGATGAAACTATAAACTTTCTGTTCGGCGCTTCGCGCGACGTATGCGCGTTATTTAAATCCTTTGTAGTCCCGATTATTACTGGAACGATATTATTTTCAAAAGGCGCGCGCGGAGCACGCGCTCCGTTTCAATTAAATCCGACCGTTCGTATCGCGTTACACGTCTCCATTTACCGCATTTTGCATCGTGGCATTTCCCCGCGCTCCTATCAGATCGTCATTTTTATTCGTACCAGAAGTACAGGCATTTAGATGAGTATATTAAGATTAATAGCGATACAATGGAACGAGCGTTTTATTGCGCGCGCCCGCGACCTTTCATTTAAGACGACCTTTCCGCCGTTGAACGTTGACCGCGATTTGTGCGCATGGCGTTTATCGAAACCGTAGAAAAATCGCGACTGTTAACAGATTTTGCACAGTACAGTGCGACTCTGTATCGCGCGCGCATGGTGCGAGATATAGAAACCAACGAAAATAAAATCTGCTGAAACAAAATGGATAAAAGCGTAACAAAAAGCTCTGTAATATCGGCGCTTTAGTTGGCTTCAATCAGCCGCTTTCGAGAGACTCAGTTGAAATTCAATCGCAATTGTATTAGCGTTGTTAAATGTTCCTGGGCACAATGGAGTATCCTTTTCCGGGATTTCGTGCAAAGCTCGACGCTTTGCGACGACGGAGGTGCGACGTGGGGCGCAGTCGTTCAACCCGCGGCCGACGCAGACCGCCAATCCCGTCCGGCTGCGCAATTCGCGGTTCGGCGCGAAGTGCATTCTACGGTAAGTCGGTGCAATGTGCGCGTCGGGATTTATTTGCGGAGACCCGTGGGTCTTATAATAGATCACAATATAAACGGCGGCACGGCGATAGCGTTGCTTCCGCGCAGCCGGGCTTGTTTGTCTTGTGGGAAACGTGCCTCTGGTCACCACTAAGTAGTCCTTGGTTATAATTCGCCGCCCTTACTCCTTCACGCGTGGTTTATTTTCGGCCGTTGCCACGCGAGTGGATGAACAACATTATAACGCCGTCGGCGGCATTGGCGGACATGATCGAAATCACTCATAACGCGATCGATCACGCGTGGCTCTTCAGGGAACGAACGGTTGAACTTGTGACACGTATGATTTCCTGTCGCGTGTCGCGCAAAGACCGTAAATTAAGATATCTCGCGCTTTCCAGAGGGAAATTATAGAAGGTTATATTCAATTCTCGCTATAATAACCGCAGTCCATTAGACCCAACTTGAGTCTTTCAGTTTTCTTCTTGGACAGTTGTAATTGTTTCTAAGGATTTTGATATCTCGTGACTTTTATTCTTTCTTAGAGATTATTGAAACAAAAGAAGAAACGTTATTTATTGTTCTTTGCGAATATATTAACCCTTCACAGTTCACTTAATATCTCGATATTATATCAAGAATTAATGGAGCTCAAGACAATAAAATGAATTATATTTAACTATAGTAAATCCCTGGTAGAAACGTGTATAGTTTGCATAGACATTTAGATATTGTGTAATATTAGAAATATAAAACTACATCAGATTCAAAGTGACGATTACTTGTGGTAAAATTACGATAGAATGGCAATTTATTAAGTCAAAGTAAATAAATTCGGTAAAATGTGTTGTTTTTGATAGTTTAATTGGAGTTAAAGCTCAAAACGAGCATTTAGCTTTTAAGATAATTAAAAATTTTTATTTATCTTATATTTTTCTATATAGCTTGTGTGTGTGTGTGTGTGTGTGTGTGTGTGTGTGTATGTGTGTATGTGTGTGTGTAAGCTGTATAGAAAAATATGAGATAAATAAAATTTTTTAATTATTTGAAAAGCTAAATGAGCTCTTTTTGAGCTCTTTTTGAGCTTTAACTCCAATTTTTTTATTTCTATAATTCTTTTTGAAATTACCATTTTATCAGCTTTTTAAAATTGTCGAATAATTTATTGTAATTTACCAAGTAAATTACCTTTACGTTTGATCATTTTTATCTCTAGTGTTAGTGCGTTCTTACTAATTTTAAAAATGTTGCGTAGGAATTGGACAAAAGCTCAATAGAGTTTTATTCAATGATTAAAACAGTTTACTATACAATATGTCGATTCTTCCTAAGACTTAATATCAGTAATGTTGGTTTAGAGTTTTGAAAATGAACGACTGAAAAACTATTTAAATGATCAATAATCAAGTCTGCTGTGCTCATAAAATTAGCAGACTCGCCCTGATAGTATTTCATTCTTTGCGCATGCTTTCTAATTGAAAAATTGTAATGCTAATAAGAGTCACTGTTCAGGAAATGGTGCGTAATATATATTTTTATGGTTTTCGCCTCTTACATAACCATGGCATCTTTCATAACCATGAAATGACATGTGTCCTTTTATCCATTCTTGTAGTTGTACTATTTCATGTTACACTCTGTTGCTTGTGGTAGAGCTGTGATCGCAAAAGATTCAATCGGTCTCATAGTTACATAACGTACGTCATTCGACGTTGGATCGTTTAAAAGTTCACTTGAACGATAGGGACGTACCGAATATTTGATGATTACAGGCACCATGTGGAGACTTTCTCGGTTTCGCCGTCTGTAATTATTGCGCGGCGTCTCTTTCTAATTTGCCAAGCCGTGAAGCTGACGACAAAAGAACGGGCGCGCGCGAGGCCGGGGGTATCGGCGATCGGGACAAATTGCAGTTTAGAAAGTTCGAGTGCGTACCTTCGCGGAACAAGGTGCGTTTACACCTGAGAATGCTCCGGCCTTCCAATAAAGGCCAAGACAATGGTGAAACGGGATATTTCGACTGCGTTCGTGGGAATGTAGGCTCATCGCGCGAAAAGTCATCTTATACTCGGCACACCGGTTGTGCCCACGGACGCGTAAACAGTTTCACTGAATTTTTTCGCGAGTTGCATGCACGTCGTCCCATGTAGTCTCTTTCATTGATCGACCTTAGACATTTCGAACGATTTCTTCTGAGAAAGCAATCGGAACGAAAAGAACAGCGTTTAGGCTCTAATTAATCCATAAGTAATATAAGCCCAGATAGAAAGGGTGACATCTTCTTAAGCGTTAACTTACCAGCAACTTCGTTTATTGACCAATTTCTGGCCAGTTTAGGCGACGCCGGCAAAACTAGTTGCTAGTCAATTTTTAATAAGTTTTTAACTAAACTTTTTTTTGTACAAAATTCTCTCAAAGTTTTCATATCTCTAGATTCTACACTGTAAAATATTATATTACATTATTCAATATCAAAAATAAAGAGAAACGCATGTTTGAGAAAGTAGAATCTTTTCGCGTGCAATTAATTTATTATTGAGATAGTCGTAGCTTTATTTCTTGCCTAGTTTTTAGTCATTAACTAAAAAATATTGGCCAATATTTTCTGAGTTTTACTAGATAGAAAAACTACTCAGAATTTACCAACCATCTTCGTTATCCAACTTCTTGTCAGTAACTAGCCAAGAAATACTGGCCAATATTTTCTTGTTGAGTTTCTAAGTAGTTTTTGTCTAATAAATTCTAGTTAGTAAGAACTAGCCAGTTTCTGATTACTGACCAGATATTTCTGGAAATATGTTTACTTGTGTAATATTTCTAATTAAATATCGAGTTTAATTTAACGAAGAATAAAAGTTTTGTGAGTAATGAAACTTGGGAAGGAACATTTGTGCGGGCAATAGAGAACTTGAAAGGGAAATTTCAAATTTTAGAGACAAAATAATTTAGTTTTCGTGCTTAAGAATAAAATATGGCAAGATCTTCGTTAGAGCTTCCGTAATACGAAAAATATGTAAACGTGTTTCACGACGAGGCGGGGTCGCTGCTTTCTTATCAATCTCCATATCCGCGCGTCAGAAGCAAAACATCCGCGTTGCCTATCGTAACACTTATCGGAATGATTTCACGCTACAGCGGGCGGTTGCTTTTTGCGTTCGAAGCGTCATTGCGCAACGCGAGAAGAACGGCGGGCGCGACACGGAGACAATTAAAAGGCACGCTCGCGCCGTTTCACGGTGAACGATCCGGGTCTCTCTCTGCCCGATGCGGGGAGAAAGTGAGACGGAAGATTAATTCGCAATCAGATAACGATGCATTAGTGATTTAACGGCGTTGCCGGATATTGTTGCAGATTTATTTGCTACAAGCGTTGTCCGGTTGCCAACGACGCTGGAAATAAATCGTCTCTGATCTAACGGCGCGACTTAGATCGTTCGGGCCGACGTGGCGTGGCCGACGCTTCGATCGTATTTTTGCCTTCTTCGCGTGAAAATTCATTTCCCCCTTCGCTTTTTTCCGAATGTAAATTCAACGCGGCGAAAAGACGACGTACGACGTTTATCTCTCGAGAGAAAGAGAGAGAGAAAGAGAAGACGCTTATCCCTCTCGTATCGCCCTCGTAATTTCTCGCGCGAACGGGATTTATAATTCCCCTGAAAATCGCGACACTCACTTTCTACGTTGGCGCCCCGGCGTCGTCGGTGCGTTCATACGGTCACTCATGCAAATTGTCGGATTTATTGCGGCGCGGGAACGGGTATGCATATGAGAGTCCGAGTTTCGCGGGCGGATACACACCCCGTTGATTACGCGCCGACATCCACGGAGAAAGAAGGAAGGACAAGAGGAGAAGAGGGAGAAGGAGCGATGGAAGGAAGAATAGAAGGAATATATCCGATCTCTCTTCCCCATTTCTTCTCCTTTCTCTCGCACGCATACACCTCCAACTTTTAAATTTCACGCCATTGTCGCGGCCGGATTTGAGACTGTCGAGAGGCCACGTCGGCGTTGGCGACCGCAAACGCCGGGAAAGACGGGCGACGGATGTCGACTTATTAATATTCCGGGACAATTTGGCGTAATGACGAAATAATGCACGGTAATCGACTTGGGAATACGCCGAAACCAAGCCCATGAGATAATGACGAGATGACAGTCGTGCGGCTTTTGGAAGCACGATAGCATATTAAAGGGGAAGTTCTGGCCACTAAAGCCCGAAGAAATAGAAATGTATAAATAATATAATGTTTAAACAAAACATGTAAAAAGTCAAAAAAAGTTATTTTTACAAATAATTTCTCCGTTTGGCCGAGATTTAAATCATTTTTGACTAATTTAGCACAGATTTGAAATATCTCGGTTGGAATCTCGGCTAAAGAAATTTAGAATAATTCGTGTCTCAGCTCTGCCGATTTTGTTAAAATTTTAATGAAAATTGCCGAATTTCTCTCAGTTTGGCCGAGATTCAAACCATTTTTGACTAATTTAGCACAGACTTAAAATATTTCGGTTGGAATCTCGGCTAAAGAAATTTAGAATTCGTATCTCAGCTATATTGATTCTGTTAAAATTATTTAACTATATCTTGTAATCAGTTTTATTTCTTATGCATTTTTGTTACACTTGTTGATGATAGGAGTGAGAACATTAAAAAACATATGTGTTTTTATATTCATGTGCTATAAACTGCCCGTGAAACTCAAAATAGGCCAAGATAAAAAATATGACCTAAATATTTTTTGTACTTCTACATTTGTGCCAAATTAGAAAGAAGTCGGAGTGTATCTTTTGGGTATGTTTACTTGTTAGTGATTTTGTAATGATATCGTTTAAACAATAATGATAATATTTACATTATTATCGCAAAGTATAAGAAATATCTGAAAAAGCATAAGAAATGCGACAAATAAAACGTTATTGTTCGTACAATAACGATTATAGTAAATCATTAAATCGAAAGTGGTTTATTAAGACGAAGTGTTCTGATCTAGACAGCCGTAAAAAATTGGTTTTTACGAATTTTTTTCAGAGTAATGAGTACAGATATTAATATAGGGTTTGGACTATATTGTTTATCATTATTTCAAGTAAAAAAAATTATTAAAAGTAGTTGAAATTTCATCCAGGTTTCTTTTGAGCGCGATATCGTCAAATGCTTGTGACACCATTGCTCATGTAGTAATCTAAAGCAAATGAGAAGAAAATTTCAAAACTATATTAAATTTGCTGGAGGATGAACCTAAATCTCTTTTGGAAAATTTCCAAAATTATTCTTTTTCCTAGCAGATTAAGTAAAAAAGAAGGAGACAGAAAAAGTCACATGCAACTTTGACGTGCCGTTTTGTTAAATTTTGACTTTCTGCATATAATAAAGGTTCATCCTCCGACAAATTTAATATAATTCCTAAATTTTCTCGTCTCGTTGATTTCAGGTCATTACACGAACTGTATTGTTGTCCAGAGAATCGTGCTCAGAATAAAAAAATTGGATATTTCAATTTCTTTAATAAAAGAGTAATTTTTTACACTTAAACAATGACGAATAGTACAACCAAAACTTTATATTGATATCTTTATTCATTTTATTGAAAATAATTATTAAGAACTTTCTATTCTTTCGTCCATCTAAACCAGAACTTCCCTTTAAATCGACGAGTTTGCCCGCCGAATTTGATTGAATTCTCGTCTCATGCATTCGATTTGTCCCACGACGAGCAAAATATCGCGAGAGCCGATTAAATCGCACAATCGAGAGCAATCTTCGCACGCATCCCTGGAAACAGGCAGCCTTCTGGCATACGGTGCATGCATCGCCTCACCGTATTAGATTGCCACCTAGTGGTGCAATAACGAAGCGACATGAGCGCGTCAAATTGCATTCAAATCCGGCCCGCAGGAACGCGTCGCTTGTTCATTTATTCACATATCTAATTCTCGATCTCGATTTTCCCAACTTTTAAACTTGATCTGCAGTGTGTTCTTTGCTTCCTGTTTCCTTCTCTGTATCTCTACCTGACTCAAACCTTAAAGCCTGGTCTATAATGTGCTCTTTGCTTCCTGTTTTTTATTCTTTATTTTTTTCTAACTATAGGCTCAAGATTTAAATCAGAAAGAGATAAAGAGAAAGAAGCAGGAAGCAAAGAGCGCATTGGAGATCAAGCTCAAGCCTTAATCCAGAAAAAGACAATGAACAAGAAGCAAAAAGCATATTGCAGATTAGGCTTTACGTCTCGATGTACAGAACACAGATACAGCATAAAAAGCAAATGTGTGTATTCTTTAACAGCCTTTCGTTCTCAATCTGCGTCGTGACATTTCTAAATAAACTAAACTATATATTTAGAACTCTGAAAGTAAAACCTAATTAAGAGAGATAAGACGTTTGACACTATCAAACATTATTATCTTCCTATTCTAATCTATCTTGCACAAACATCTAGCATTTGGCCCTTATTGGCCTTATCTCACTTCTAAATAAAGTTTAACATTTAAACAGCGACCTCTCCTCCCTCCCTCCCGTCCTTCTCCAGCGGCGGTGGCTTTTCGCGCAACGCCGGGATCCGGATTGTGTGCCGACTTCATAAATCATCCCGCGCTTCTGCGCGAGCCGCACAACGCACTAATTAAGCGAGCATCTTTATTAATCGACTGTATCGCCGTCCGCGTCGCTTATTTCTATTCCACCGTTATTTATAGCGTTTCTATCTTTATAATTCCACAATTCTCGCGCCTAAGCCGTATTTACGTCGGCGCGGCCGACGGAATCGTCGGCGACGGCGGCTACCCCGTGGCAAACAAATCAAAAGGAAACGAAATAAACCGATTAATCGAGCGGCCGAGGAGGAGGAGGAGGGAGGAGGAGTAGCGGCAGGAGGAGAGCCAGCTTGTCTACGCGCAGCCTTGAGGTGAGCGCGCACGATAAAGTTGCTGCGGGACGAACGAGCCTAATAAAATTCATCGAGTCTCGTGACGATGCAACTTCGCGTTCGCGCCCGCGCTGCGTTGCGTCGCGCTGCGCATCGCACCGTGCGCGCGCGTGAATAACGTTAATTTGCGGCTTCTGCGCTGCACCTTCGACCGGTTTAGCAACTAAATCGCGAGACGCGCGAGCGCATTACTCGCCACGAAAGTGTGTCGTGCGAGCTCGCGTCTGAATTCCGCGAGAGAGAAGGAGAGAGATATTTCTCCCGCGCGCTTTTCTACGGTATGTCGGGCGGCGAATTTTTGCGCGGGTCTCTCGCGCGTCTCGCGACTAATTAAAAATCTCTGAATCCCCCCTCCCCTCTCTCTCTCTCTTTCTCCGCTTCTTCATACTTCTCTCTTTCGCGGAAGCGCTGAATCGCTGTGGAGATATGAGAGACGCGTCGTGTTCTAAGCAGCTCTTCTCACTTCACGCGTCAAATCCTTCCTGGTATAATCAAAGCTGAATTTGATTTTTCAAACACGATTATGCTGTATCGCTCTGCAATGTGAGCGTGTGAATTTGCAACAGAGTTAGCAGTTTTTCCTTGACCATGTTTTTCTCTCTTTTACAAATCATAAAACCATTGTATTAAACTGGACTATTATTCCGAAAAAATTCATTCTCCGATTCTCATGAAAGAATCGGTGAAATAATCCTAAATAATCCTCAAACATATTTCTGAAAGATTTTTGGCGCAATTAAAAGTTAACTGAGAGAACGCCAAAATAATTCTTATAGCAGTGATAAGTAATTTTGGAGAGCTGGTAATTTAAAAAAAAAAAATACAAAAATTAAAAATTATTTTATGCAAAGTTCCTAAGCAGTGCATTTAGCATTATTTAAAATAAGTAAAATACTTTGTTTAACTCATGTTACCATCTTACCGTAATTATCATTTTGAATCTGACGGTAATTTTACATCTCTAGTCGTGACTAATGCCTTCCAATTCTTTCTCTCGCGTCGAGAAGCTCACGGGAAGCGATTGCAAGATCAGCCTTAATTATCGGAGGATTGAGGAGGGAAGCACAACTTATGTCTCACCAATTAAAATCATATCGCGCGGCACACAGAGCGCGGCTTATCCGGTATGCCGACCGCCAACAAAATTTCGCTAATATCTTTTCATCGATCCGCGGCGATCGTGCGATATCGATCTCGTTTCCGTTCCGCATTAACCAACCGAGTCCGACCATTATTTCGAGGGCCGTTCGAGTCGTATCGTCCACTTTATCCGCCGCTACGCGCATCCTTATCCTTCTCTTTTCGTTTCCCTCCGTTTCTTCCCTGTGATTCTAACGGAGAATCGTCGCCGTCACTGATTGCACCTGCGGCTGGTAATAAGGAAACGAGCGGCTCGGCAGCGTCGTGCTGGCGGATCCGCGAAATTTACGAAACGCCGAGATAACGGCACGTAGATGAGCCGAGCGCCGGAGTATGCATACGCGTGTATATATACGTAAATACGGCGGGAAGAAGAATGCGAACTAGAAGTCGGGGTTAACAAGAGGGAGGGAAGCCGGGGGACGCGCGAAAATAGTTTAGCGTATTATTTATGCAAATGATATGCAGCGGGGAAGGCCGCGAACGGGCGTAAGATAGATAATTAATTGGAATGTGCCGTATTGCAGGAAGTGGATAGCGGCGGAGTAAATAATTCCGGCGTGACAGCTTTTATACGTCCTCCTGCTTTGTTGGAAACGAAAAAGGAAAAAAAGTGTGAACTCGTGATTCACACTGAAAGAATGATTTTTGTACTTGGAGCTAAAATATTTGGTGCGATTTGCTTATCGTGTTTTTTGCTTGCTAAAAGTGAAAATCGCTTAAATTTAATCGTCGTTCGACACGTGGCGATGACCCTCGGAGATTAAAGCGATTGCGGATGCGTGAACTCGCGCATCGGTAAGATGCAGATGTACCGGTTTATGGGACGCGTAAGAGCCACCGACGTGCGATAGCACACCGTTCATAAAACACCGCGTCTCCCGGTCGCGCATTCATCATATTTTATTGGCACTTGCCCGTGTCCAGCGTTAATTACAAGAACAAAGCATCTCGGCTCGTTAATGAGTGTCGATAGCGTCAAGATTCGCTCCTTATCGTCATGAGACATCGTTTCCAATATAAAAACATTTTTTATTGCGTGAAACGTCGCACACAGAAAAATATTGCATTCAAGTGAAAGTTACGCCCTTCAAGTATTTTTTACAAGTTTATATAGCTGAAAATCTATTATGAGTTCGTTGTAGGCATCAAATTTACTCAGGATGCATTCTGAATCTTAGTGAGTTTAGCATTTCGATCAAGAATATTGAATTGAAACAAAAATCTGATTTGCTCATCAATAAAGTTTTATGATAAAACTGTAAAAAGAATCAATTCTTTTTTTGAGTACATGATAATAAGCTCTTTTCAAATTTGTGACGAGTATATTTGAAGATCATTATCAAGAAAATATTTTATGTTGACGACAGATATTACTTAATTCTTTAGAACTCTAAGAGTCTCCGCACAGAAACGTCTATAACGCGTTAAGTTACGTTAAGTACTTGTCTTATAAACTTAACCTGTAGTTAACTTTGATCAACGTACAAAGGAAGTCTATATAAGCGTACTTATATCTGACGTACCATCAATATAAGTGCACTTAAGACTATCTTTGTGCGTTGGCTTGAGTTTACTGTTAAGTACAGGCTAAGTTTAAGGCCAATATTTAACGTAACTTACATAACGCGTTATGAATGTTTTTGTACGAAGACCTTAAACGTAGATAAAATTTACTCAGACCAACTTTTCAAACGTTACCGTTGTCAAAAACATGTGTTTTGTTTTTTTCATTATAACTTTGTTTAACCTTATTGAATCGTAAAAACATTAATAGATTCATATTCCTCGATGTTTTCTACAATGTTTAAAAAAAAGAGAATTGAATTTCAATAATTTTTCTGTAATTGTGAGCAAATGAAAATGCGTAAAAGTGTATAAAATGAATCTATGTTTAGAGTTTATGTAACTTTTTGATGTTTAGAGTTCTACGGTTAAAAGTAAATTGAATAATCGCTTTTTTAGCAGTAGAATGATATTTTTCTGTGTGTACACAGTATGTATTCTTACTAGTTTCTTTAATTCTTTCAACATTTTGATGTTCCTGTAATCTCTTATTTGTATCAAACAATTCTGATGTTCTTGTAATCAGAATCATGTTCTTACTATGAGAATCGTGTCGTGAAAATTTAGTGTTAGATAATTATTATCTAGATAGATTTCATATTTAAATTACACTGAAAACAAAAAAAATCAACCGAGACTCCTGATCGAACAAATTTGATTATATCAGATGTAATCGAGTTAAATTGAATCGAATTTAAGTCTGTTTAAATCTGTTTAAATCTGTTTTAATCTGATGCAAGAATTTTAACTAAAAGATTTAATAAAAAATAACAGATTAATTGAAATGTAAGACGCTATAAGTATTCTTCAATTAGCGAAAAAGCTTTATCTAACTGCATAATATAAGTAATTCCACCCTCTGAATGGAAAGTTAAATAAATAGACGATAAATATATTGAACTAATTGCCTTTGATAATTGAATGTTCGCAAGATTTGTCCAACTAGAAGAAATCATTACAACAGGTTCCTCAAAATTGTTGAACAAGTTACAATATGCAAAATTACACATAATTCGAATACACGATTCTATAGGTTTCGCTGGCTACTTCACTCGCTCGTAGATAAATTCTCGTCACGGAGAGATATGAGCGAACAAGCTTCAGCACTTGAAGCTTAATATGATATGTGACCGTGTGTGTACTATCTAGGATCTGGCTGTACAGGTTCGTTTCTTTTGAAGTTTTCTCATATCTTGATTGTGTGTCAACTATTATATTTTTTATTGTTAAGTTGAAATCGTTAATTTCTTTTGGATAAATTGAATAATTGAATAGACATTGTTTAAATTAACGGTCTCTCACGGTACATATCATAATAGAAGAGAAGTAAAATTTGATTGAAATATTACATTATTCTTATTGATTATATGTACAGCTCATTTACCTTGGAAGGAAAGTTGAGTTAAACTTGTTACTCGTTACTACACTTGACAACTCATTTGGTTATCGTTACTTTTCGGGATAGTCAAACCAACACCATGATTAATCAATTTTGCTGAATACTTAACTCGTTTGATACAAATAAGAGATTACAAGAGCATCAGAATTGTTTGATACAAGTAAGAGATTACAGGAACATCAAAATGTTGAAAGAATTAAAGAAACTAGTTCGCTATATATAATCCCGTAATTGAGTTCGCTCAACTCCATTCTAGTTGTTTCGATCGATTTTTTTTTTTCTATAGTGTACTTCAAGCATTCGGAGGCACTTTGATGGATATATTGGGTCAGTGAAAATGTTCGAATCGACTTTTGCATCAAGATTGACTTGGTATTCAAAGGAAACAAATTATTTATTAAGCGAGCAATCACCGACATTGTTAATGATCTTTCGCTGACGTTCTGACAGCATTCGTATACGTGTATCGTAGGAGGTTACCGGTTTGCCGCCTATTACAACGTTCGAAATGAATGTTTTGACTGACTTTTTGACGCAATAGATCCGTATGCGTTATCAGCCGCGTTTCGTTGCGCGCCACATAAACCAGTTTGCCTTGCATACCGTGTGCCAGGACTGATTCTTCGTATACTCTATAAAAGATCTCGATAAGACAATATGTTCTGCGTTGCTCGGGTAATGTGTACACAGCACTCTTTCGTAAGCAGACGCGATGCAACGATAATGACGAATTGCACATACGCAACTCGCGATGCTAAATTTATCGCTCGAAGGGCACGAGCATCTTCGCGATCGTATATTGTATTATACTTCGCAGAGTTCGGACATGTCGGAATTGCCGGATTTCCTGATGTCATCGCAACACAAATACGCTATATATATGGAAAGAATCTAATAGAATTTCGGGAAATTTCTACAGAATCACAGTAACAAAACAAATTGACATTCTGCACTGATCTTTTTAAATTTCACGTATATATACGTTATTTATATTTTAAAAACTGAAAGAAGGCCTATTATAAAAAAGAAAATTTGCTACACTTGCTACAAATTTAAGGCAACTTTTGAGCAGTTAGTAGACAGTTATATTAACTTTGGTTTAGTAAATGAAGAACAAAACTAGAATCACAATTATGATGTAACACTTTTCCTGCACTTGCTGTGTGCGAGAAAGGCGCAAAATCTGAGCCCGTTAACTGAACAAAAACAAGATAGAAAATGGACAAAAAACTATTCATTTGATTAATAATCAAGTTTATTGCGTATAAACTGAGCAGATTTGCCCTAACAGCATACTTTCTTATTGAAAAAATGTAATGTCAATGAGAGTCATAACGCGACAAATCTTTGATACGTAATATATATTTTCGTCTTTTATACGTGACATCTTTCAGCAACCATTAAATGACACACGTGCTTTTTTTTATTCATGTAGTTGTATACTATCTAGCGTACTAGTCTTAACATTTATTAGGCCCAGTTACAAAAGAATTTGACTACGCGTAATATTTCTGCATATTCATGCATCATGACTTGTGCATTTTCTGAAGAAACAATAACGATAGAATACTTAACAGTCAAGACACACGGACATGTAAATATTGCCTATGGTCGAGAAATTATTTGAATAATTAGACCTAGTAAAAATGTTAAGACTATTACGCCAGATAGTGTACTATTTCATCAGATTCTGAGTCTGAGCTATCATAAGTTTTCATTTGTATCATTACCAGCAGAATAGTCTGATGTGTCTGTTTTCATCGTAATGAAATTCTGTGTTAATGTAAAATATATCTCCATTTATCTTTTCTTTGTCACAAAGCTTAACATTGTCAAATGTCTTATTTTCTCCAATTTCCTTCTCCTTGCTCTAAGCTTTTCTACACGTTCACTCCATTTGGGGGTCTTTGCTGACAATAGAAATAAATATGTTTTAAATTTACTCACAGACACATATAATAAGGACACATTATGAAACTGAATTAATATTACTGATACTATATCTTGGAAAGAATCGGTTCATATATTCTATAGTAAACTACCTGAACCACTGAGTATAACTCTATCAAACTTGTCCAGTGCCTACGCATTTACAACATATTTTTACAACTAATGAGAATGCATCAGTACTAGACAATAACTGAGCGGAGATGTCGACGCAAACTGCATATACATATATATATACATTTCTACTAGGTTTTTTATATATATACATTTCTACTAGGTTTATATATATATACATTTCTACTAGGGTTTTTAGCTAAACTTGTGTGTGTTTCTACTATGTTCCTTAGCAAGACAGAGATCTTACTGACATTCTATTTCTGCGCTAGAGGAAACCGAGGTTAGATATTTTAGAATATTAAATTTACGACTTCTCAAGCAACTAATTGTGACTGACTGTATAAACATGACAAAAGCAACCTTTTTCCAATGCCCGCCACGACTTTGTCAACCGTATATATTGTTTTGTAATAACCAAAATACAAATATGCAGCAACATTACTATTTTGCCTTAATATGGGATTCAATATCGCAGAGTAAGAAGGCCACGTATAAAATATGTATCCTGATTAGTAGTCCCAGGGTCTCCGCGAGAGCTCTTCACAGCCCTCCTGCTGGCTTTTAATTATGGGCCAACTTTATTTCATCCGCCCATATGCTCTATTTCGATCATTTTATGAATGAAAATAGCATTTATTATTAGAAATAGTATAACATACGCTTGCATTAAATTTCATTCTAGCTAGTAACACATCGCTTAATTTCATTCAGTCATAATGGAAAATATTAATAGAAAATTTCGAGAAACACGAAAATTTACTTGGCTATTACTCCAAATCATTTTTTTTATTTCTTAATTGTAATATTATTCCAATTTTAATGAAACTTGGGGAAAAGTACTTATATTCTAAAAGGACCAATTCGCAATTTTGTACTTAGTATTCCTCTCACAAGATAAATATTAAAAAAAGCATATGAGCAATATACCTGTGGAGCCATATAGCCCCGGTCTTCTCTACTAGAAACATAGCAAAATTGAGAAGAATTTATAGGAAAAGGAGGAAACTATAATACATTATCTCCGTATATATCACATGAATCTCTGCCTTATACGATTTGCGCCGTGACGAGTTCGGCGAGTTTTCCGGCGTTTTCACTTCGCAGCGCAGCGCAACGCAACGCAGCGTGGCACGAGGTAGTTGACACGCCGCGTTCTAAATGCGCTCCGCTAAAACTATTCGCGTCTTATCGTCACCGGCGGCGCTAAGTCGAGAGATATACCGGCGTCCGGGTCGATTCTTCCGTGCCGTTCGACTTTCGTTGGCCTTTCCGGCCCGTAACTCGGGCATTTTACAGGCGATCTGGCAAAGCGGAGCCACTTCTCCGTAAAGTCGATCACTTCGATATCTCGCGGAGTAACCTTTTCCACGGCGTTACTACTATCGCTCGGGCGCGCCTAATGCCGTCCTGTCTCTCTTTATGTTTCAGGTAAGCACAGGCCGATTATAGGAGCGACACACAGAGGGACCGCGGGGGTTACGGCGGTAGCGCGAGTGAAACACTAAATCCGCCCCGTAAGTACGCGCCGCGTTTTAAGACTCATCCAATCACCATAAAATAGTGTCCAAGGGCGCGAGTCGTTTGAAGGGAGGAGGAGGGAAGGGCGGAGTGCGGGGGATGGTAGGGGAAGGGGAGGGGGGAGAGGACAGAGGGAGAGGGATATACAATTTGCATTTTCATGGGGCGACGTACCTCTACGGTTAGTCCATCTTCAAGGTGGACTGCATTTCGAGTCTACCCGTGATGAAGATCACGAAAAATGTCAGTCGGGCGTGTGCAGGTGCAGCGGCGAGGCGAGGCGGGCGGCTGAGTGTGTACGAGCGAAGTGGCGCAATGGGTGCGTCGCGCGACGCGTTTATTTGGCGTGCCCTTTATAGCGCGAGAATTAATTAGAAGCTCGCGAGAGAGAGTGTACGCGCGAGCGAGCGAACGAATTTCATGAAGGCGATCGCGTCGCGAATATGAAATCGCACGAGTTATTTTAGTATACCGACGTGGTCGAAGTAAAACCCGTATAGTTAGCCGTCCCTTCTAATCTGCTATCGATCACGCAACGGTTAATTAAAGTTTAACGCGCAAAAGTGGCCGCGCGATCCCGCGCAGGAAGCAGAGGCTTTGATCGATTAATCCAATTAATAGGGCAGCGACGAAAATATAAATATATACATATCGCGCGGACGGCGGAGGGGGTGGTTCCATTAAAATTTTAATCGACCGAACTTATTCATCGCGCTTTTATTAGTGCGCGTCGGCCAATAAATCGAGCGATATCGAAGTTATCTGTTTTATGTTTGCTACAATGATGGTAATATTGCAAAGGTATTTTCGAATTGCTGGATTTATCGTGGAAGTATCGTCCACTGCACGGAAAAAATAATTCTGTTGGTGCAACCGAATTTTCGGTTGCTCAGGGATCAGATGAAAACTCGGCTTTAGGAACAGAAAAATTCCTTTATGAGGCTTCTGTATAGTCAATTGTTCTCAGTTGCCTCAACCGAGTTCTAATATCGTTGAATATTCAGACGAATATTTTCGGTTGCGACAACAGAAATATTAGTTTTCATAACAGAAATATCGCTTCTGATCGCCTAATTTTTAGTTAGTTCCTTTTTGGTTGCAATGTTTGATACATTAGTTTCCTTTTGCTAAAATAATCGGCAAATCTGTAATCAAAATTGATCAATCATCATATATAAAATTACAAAAAGTTTCACCGGTTAACTCTCTAAGCTACGACTTGGTGTCTCGAGAGAGAGAGAAAAAGAGAGAGAGAGAGAGAGAGAGAGAGAGAGAGAGAGAG
The DNA here is from genome assembly GCF_010583005.1 of Odontomachus brunneus. Taxonomy (NCBI): domain Eukaryota; kingdom Metazoa; phylum Arthropoda; class Insecta; order Hymenoptera; family Formicidae; genus Odontomachus; species Odontomachus brunneus. The sequence continues at coordinate 1,021,697 of NW_022639556.1, read as the reverse complement.
AGAGAGAGAGAATCCTAAGAATAGTTTCTTTACAATATCTTTTGAGAAAAATTTATGTTTATTAAATATTACTTTTAATGTTAAATTTTACCTAATATTATCTAATGTTAGACTTTATTTTAATATTACCTAATAGTTTTGTCATAGTTTTTCTTATCTAATAAATACATGCAGTCAATGAAAGAGTCCACGACATAATTAACGTTGATAAAGATGTCGTAGTCTAAAAAAGGAATAAGGAAATTAATTATTAATAAAAATTCAATGTGATTATCTACTGATATGTTATATTTATTATAGGACTATTTGTTATTATAACACTATAAGATCTATGCTCTAGAAGACTTATTTTTTCAGTTAGTTATCTTGTTTTACGTTCATCAAAGCCTTTCTCAGATTTCTATTTTCCTTGTATTTGTAATATTGTGTGTATATATTTACCTTAATTCCGGCTGAAGTTAACAGTGATGTCCAGCTGGTGAAATAAATGTACATGTACAGAAACGTACAGCATAATTTTGTTTAATAAATAATAAATTTATGAGTGATTCCTTTGATGCTTGCTGAAAGTACAACGACTAAAACCTTCATAATTAATTTCACCAATTGACGAAATTATTCGTCGCTGCGTATATGACGGTTGATAAATTTCGTGATTATTGATTTGCTGATTATTTTAACCGAAGGCAATTTTAATCGATTAATGCGCAACGCTGCTCGATCGCGCGCGTTATTAGACGAGCGGGATGAAGTGCTCCCAACGAGGGTGAACGGACGTTGATTAATGCAATTGTAATATTATATATGTTATTACAGCCGAGGTGTTTTACGTCACGTTCAATGATTGCGCGCGCGCGCGTGGGATAGCCGAAGAATTAGTCGATCAATCCCGAGATGCGATGATAGCGCAGCGCGCGGCGCACCGATGCGCCGCACGTATCTCGCGCGCCCGTTACGAGGAAGAAATTAATAATTGCACTTAATCCAATGTGATTAATGCCGCATCGCCGGCATCTCCCACCGCATGCTTCCGTGCGCGCGCGCGAGACGCGAGTTCTACCGCTCGTTTCAAACAACAAATAAGTTCAAGTGATTCACAGCGGTAGCCGACTTTGTGGCCATAACGTAAGCAGAAGCGACTACATAGAATAGATATTTATTTGTCCACCCGGGGTGAGCAACCTCTAACGAATTGCAGAGGCCGCGGAACAGTGAATGAAGCTGCAGTTAACGCAGAAAATACAAATAAATAATACATGCTTGAAATTGCGTCTAAAAATAAGTCAGACGGAAAGTAAAGGTACTTACTCGGGAATGCGAATAACGCGATACTTCTTGTTAATTGCGACCCTCTGAAATAGCGCTAATCAGACGGGAGTAATGGACAAAAAATTGCGTAACGCACAGAAAGAAAAATATTATTGTATTGGTAAGAAAAGGGATTACTTAGTTTATTTTCCTTTCTTTAAGTTACTTTCTTTCTTCTTATAGTTGTCTTCGACAAAAAATATTTTCCCGATAACAGTCCTAACGTATACTCGTGACAAGTTTGAAAGAGGAACTCTTAATAATATAGTAATAATGCTCAGAAAAAAATTTATCCCCTTTATATAAAAATATTTGATTGAATATAATCAATATTCAATCATAAAATAAACATAAAATTTTTGATTGAAGGAACTGTTGATTTGACTTTATCAACAAGTAACTTGAGTTTTTCCTTTAATTTAAAGACCTCCCGCAGAGATTCTGGAACTACTAATCGGGATACATATTTTATACGTGGCCTTCTTATCTACGATACTAAGTAGTTGAACTCGATACTAGGGAAAGATAGCCACGTTGCTACATACTATTTTGCTTATTACAAAACAATTTATACGATCAACAGGATCGTGGCGGGCATTAATACCTGGAAGAAGGTTGCTCATGCAGCTCTATCATGTTTATAGTCAACCACAACAATTAGTTGCCTGAGAAGTTGTAACTTTAAAATCCTAAAAAATACAGGGCATCAGGTCTCCCTTAATCTTCACTTGAATGCAGTTTTCAAACGCTTTTCAAACAGTTTTCAAACGCTTTAGTGCGCTTTTGCAAACTGTCAGACAAGCCCAATACTCGATATCCACGACTCGCGAACGCCGCTATTTTTTACGGACTTTTTACGGCGAAGAATACCGGCGGCGAGAGTCGTGGGCAAAAAGAAGGTTTGAGAGGGGCGGAGGAGAAGGGGAAGGAAAAAGTTTGAACGCCGGCCGCGCTTCGCGCGCAGCCTATTAAATTTCTTCATCGGGCTGAGTCAAAGTGCGCTTAATTAATTTTCTTATCTGGATCGGGGGCGCGGCGCATACGTACACGCAAGAACGAAGACGGTGGAGCGCGCGGGCCGCGAAAATAGAGCCGGCACAAAGCATAAATACTCAAACTGTTTCAAACATACGATTCTAACCCAAGTCGATTAAGCGAATAAGCGAACGGGGGAGCAGGAAGTGCGTGGCGGTGTGCGACGGGAATATATCCGGCGTTACGCGCCGCGACGGTATCTGCGAGTTTTACGCGCCATTCGCCGGTAAAGTACGCGCTTTATCGGACACGCGTGTCGCGGCACATGGGATCTCGTTAAGGGGTTTATTCGCCAGGTGTGTGCCTTTCAGGGCGCCCTCGAGGATCGCATTTTTAACCGCGTCGAGAAGCCATTCGTATCATGCCCCAAGTTGCCTTATGATTAAACATCGCATTTGCGATACAAAATTGTAGCGCGATATATCACATTCATTGCGATTCTTTAAAGAGATCGCGTTGCGATACACAATTTCATAAATCGCACACCGCTTATGCGTGAACGACAGAAGGAGGTTGCGAGGGACGCAAGAAGAGAGATGCAGCAGCATCTCCCGCACACAATCAGCCGTGCGCCGCGATCTTCCACGGCGGGGACGCGGGAACAAGAGGACGAGGATAAGAAGGAAAAGTGCGTCAGCGGTTAAAAAGACGCATTCTTTCCTTATCTGGCGCGTTACATTCGCGAAATTGCACGTCGGGCTCGCGCGGTCGCGTTTCGACGACGGTTTGGCGAGGCGTCGCCGTTTTTTCCAATTAAACGGCATAGCCGATAACCGCCGTCGCCGCCGCCGCCGCCGCCGACCGACTAACGCCGGCCACGAAGATGCGGCCGTGCCGATAAAGCTTTTTATAGATCCGCTTCCCTCCGGCCGCAGAATCGAACGCCAGGTATAACGCAGGGATAACAAGGCCGCGTATTTAGCGACTTTTATTGTGACGTGGCCGTATTAATAGAACGGAGCGAGATACCGCAGCTCTTAAACCGGGCAGCTTGTATCCGATTGCCGCATAGGACGTTTCTTGGGATCTAATTGGATTGTAGTCTGATACCCCAAAATAAATAATTATGCATGGAAAAAAATGCGGAGAATTATGCGGAGAGAAATACTACATTCGAGTAAGTGTTGCTTGTCTCAAGTATTTAAAAAATCCATATGTCCGCAAATCTATCACAAGTTCATCACATTTATTCAATATACATTTTGATTCCTAGTAAGTGTCCAACATTTTGATCAAGAATATTCAATTAAAACAAATATTCGATTTTCTTATTACATCAAGTCGGACTAACATTTTCTTAAGTAGAGTTTTATGATGTTCTTGTAAAAAGAATAAATTCTTCTTTTGAGTACATGATAAGTGATGATTTTCGTGAAATTTGCGATGAATATATTTGAAGGATATTATCAAAAACATCTTCTTTGCTGAAGATAACCTTTATTTCAAAAAAGAAAAGTAAACAATTGATTTTCATAAGCAGTAGAACGATATTTTTTTCTGTGTAGGTTTTTGTGTAGAAAATGTTTTGAGATCTAATTGCGATTTCCCGAAAAAATGATGGGTTCCGGTTGGGAAATCTATGAAGATTCAAATTAACAGTATTTAAAAAATGTGATTCTAAGGAAACTACAAAGCATAAATACTCAAGCTGTTTCAAACATACGATTTTAACCTAAGTAGAAACCCAAAGTCTCCTCAATATTTTTTTCGTTCTTTATTTCACGTTAGAATTAAATAAAATATATGTAGGCCCTTCCCTCCTTCCCCTCCATACACACATAAATTATGTTATTATTCAGTAAAATATTCAAAATATTTTATAAAACATTTCCTTTATTTTTTATTCTATTAAATATAAATTTGATGTAAAAATAGAATTCCCTATTTGATACCGTACCAACGTCAGCATACCAACGTCATCGATTGAAAAAAGCGCCAGTTCCCATAATATTCCTCTTTCTACTCTGGTCAGAGTCCGAGTTGAATTTTTGATCCTACTTTCGACCTCAATATTCTATTTAATGTTTACTTTGATACTCTAAAACCATCAATTACTTTTAATTCTTTTAACCTGCTAGCTTTGAGTTTAACCTACAAGAGATCCTTTTTGGAATCTACAAGCGATATTTTTTGCAGAAATGCTTTTGCCATTTGGAAAGATTAAGTAGGACTTCAGTTTTTATGTGTATTAAATATACACTGATCTTTTAGAATATATAGATATTAGAAGACTCAAGTTAAAAACAGAACTATAACTGCAACTCAGGAGGACTTATTTTTTAGGCAAGAATGGAATACTCAATTTATATCATAGTGAAATAATTTTGAAGTAGATTTGTATATTCTAACTCCGGAACTTATGCTGCATCTGGGAAAATCTTGGAAAATTTCTGTGCGGGTACTTTTGAAAAAATAGCGTTTCGGCACTTCTTGCAATCTGAGGAGGCATGCAGCTCGTTAGCGAGATTTTTACACGAAGATGCGTGTGTAAATTCAATTTAATGAACCGTCTTGAGCAATTAAAATTCGCAACTAAGCACAAAAAGTTGTAGATACAATCATTCGGTGTAGCGGGGCGAGCTTCATCGGAAGTATCGTGTCGAGCATACTACAGCTTTGAAGCTCTTAGAAACGGGGGAACCACGTGTCTCGCGATAAATCCTCAGAGTCCCTGCGCGGCGTTTAGATAAGGTCAGAATTGAATTGTATGTCGGAGTGTTAACAACCGAGGCGACAGGGGGACGCCGTACACGCGCATCCCGATATATAATTTAGGCGGTCTCGCGCGTCCGTGCCCGCGCCGGGAGCGACGAGCCCGGCGACTGCGATGTACTCCATTCATTCTTGAAAATTCGTCTCGTTGGCATGGTAAGTACGAAGAAGCGGCCTAATTGCAGTACGAGACGAGTTATAGCGCGTTGAAACCGGGCCCGCCAATTGAGCCGGCTAGGCGCGAGAGAGCATCGGGCACGGAATGAATAATTGTGCTGGCATACTTAAGATTACAGATAAAGATATCTCTCGCGGCCGTCGGTGGTGCGTTTCGTAGCAGCCGTACGGATCATCCCGCGGAATTGATGAGCTGCTATCAGCGCCGACTTTATGGCTGGAAATCGCACAGCGTCTCGCGCGATGCTTGCGAAGTACGCTCTCGCGAAAGTGTACGAGCTCTACAGATCGTTTCAAACGTGCCCTCGCGACTCGCATTAACCCTTTCAGGACTGGGCGTTGCTCGGGGAGATAATTATAGGAAGGTATGTATTCTATGGGTTTTTGGGGTCGTAGAATCCGAATCAAAACTTAGATTTTTTAAATTCTACGATCTAAAATGGCAAACCTAATATGGCGGAAAAATGATAAATAATATAAATATCACTCAATTTCCGTCAAATTTGAACTATGAAATTTTTTAAAGATACTTTTTGAGAACTGAAATAGAATATTTGAAATTCAAAATGCCGACCAAGGAAAAAAATTTTTTAAATCTGACCCGATCTATTAACTAAAATTTGTGTGGTACTGATGAGCTCTAAGAAGAGTGAAACTGGAAATCAGTCAAGATTTTCACTAATTCAAATTTAGAAGGTATGAAGTTCCACGGAAATTGAGTCATATTTACATAATTTAGCATCTTGAAAATCGCCATATTTAATCCGCCATTTTTAATTTTACATTTTTAACTTCAAATTTGAAAAGTGCATCTAAAAAAACTTCTACATATTCGTAAGACTATTAAAGGTTGAATCCTTTTATTCCCGAAAGATGAGAGTCGCACGAGATGAAGAATATTTTTTTTTATTAATTTATTAAAATATTAATCAACTAAAATTTTTTTTTTATTAATTTATTAAAATATTAATCAACTAAAATAATCGACAAATTAAAATATTAATCAACTAAAATAATCGACAAATTAATAATAATCAATCAGTCGTCATATATAAAATCATAAATAACTTAATTGACTATTAATTATTAACGGAATTTGAAATTGATTGATTATACACTGACTAATAATTAATTGCATCAATCGACTAAATTATTCACGATTACATATATGATGATTAATGAATTTTGATCATTGACTTAGCGTCTATTTCGGTCGAATAGAATTTAATTGATTAATGTCTAACACTAATTGCCGATGCTCAATCTATGTGTAGAAATCTATATATTACATGTTACGTTGTTATTATATTATTAACGTGATTGACAAAGTAATTGTGCCGCGAAACGCACTTCTTACTCCACGGAAAGTTGTCTTAGTCTATAATGATGCACACATCCGCACAATTATTCAGCCAGACTTCCTTGCTCTCTGCTCTCTCTCTCCCTCCCTCATTCTCTTACTCCGTTTCTCTTTATCGTGTTCTTCCTTTCGCTCCTCTTTCGCATGTCCCGCTCCGCTCTAGAGGCCACCATCTCGGGACTTACAGAAAGGATATGTAATCATAATTAGTGATGTTATTAGTGAGTCATGGATTCGTTTTACCGGTTCGTTTTATCAAGGCTCGCTCTCGGAAAGGGTTAACTGCCAAGGATAACTGGCTGGCGAGTCTTATGGTGGATGCGTGGCTGCATGAAAAAATCCGTCAGAGTCAATTAGAGACGTTCGCAGATCGAATCGCACCGTGCAAATCGAGACGTCGTAATTCGTGCAGAGCCCGCGGAAAATGAAATCCGTGATTCAATCAGAAACAAGCGACGAAATCTTCCGAATAAATTTCCAAAGCGCGATGGCAATGGAAAATCGCGACTCTGTGCTTCGATGAGTACATGGAGGTTTTATTGCGCAAATTTTCTGCTATCAATTTTACTTTCTTTTTTCCCGTGATGTTCCCGTATCGAAATTTTGGTCCTGCATTGGAGGAAATCAGGTCTAGTTAGCCTAATGGATAGTGCTCTGTTTATGTATTTATCGTGAGAGAAACACTGGAGACAGAATCGTAAGATGTTTCTTTTAAAATATAAGTACTTTTTCCTGAGTCTCATTAAAGTTGGAATGATATTACAGTTAGAAAGTATAAAAAAATTGATTTAGGAGCAGCTAAGTACATTTTTGGACATCTCGAAATTTGATATTAATATCCTCTATCGTGAGTAAATAAACTTAACCTACAACACCACACTTGGGTGTACCACACCCATGCTATTGTTGAAACACCCGCTGTTTCTACATAGTGAAAGGTAGAAAGTGGAGGGATTGGAGGGGAAAAAAAAACTTTTGTCTTCCCTGTATTCATACTGCACAGCTCCATCTGCTGTTCAATAGATGTAGGAAACACCATTGTAATCAGTCTTAACGTTAAAATTGTTCATATTAAACAACTTATCTCCTTTTTACAATTACTATTCCATATTTTCTTCTTATAAATTACATTTTTATCACATGACAATTGTATTTCATCTTTAACATATGACAAATATATTTGTATTTTATACAAAATGCGGCGTTACAAAAAGTTTACAAATTTTCAAGCAAATAGCTTTTTTAAGCTATTAATGAAGATTAAGAATTAAACTATTAAAGTGATTAAGAAAATTTCGGTCTTTTTTGCAAAATTAACTTTTTTTATGAAACCTCAATCATTATTAATGATATAGGCGTATTCCTGACATTTTAGCATCCAAATTTAAAAAAATACATACGTTAAAAAATATTTACTTTTCCAGGAAATATTAATAATTGAAAGTGATTTGACGCACTACATTCAGTGTAGTGAAATCGAAACTTGAAATAAATGTAATGTTCTAAAGTTAAATAACGTGTTATCAGTCGCAAAGTTTCTTACAAATAAATACAAGTGAATGAATTTTCTTGAAAACCGTAAAAGGTCATCCATAATTTAGCCACACGAAGAAAATATTATAGTTTTGTTCCAAATAAATTTTTTTCAATTTTATTACATGTCCTAGCAATGTCCAGGAATAGACTGTCTGACTTTACTGATAAACATAGTAAATAGTACATTGAATAGTATATAGTATTATATGGCTGTAGAGGTCTGTGGGGATTTGCAGGATTAATGTTGAAAAGTAAGATTTCGATTCGAAATTGCATCTTACAACGTTGAAAAACGAAAATGAAGCGCAACTTTCAAAACTTTAAAACGTTAAAACGAATTTTAAAACGTTAGAAAATTTCAACAAACAGATTCTTATGTAAATAAAATGTACTGTCTAACGCTATGGAATACTATATCATAAAATTCACGAGTGCATTTTGAGTGAAAATTTCACTTGATCGTGCATCTTCCCCGAAGATCCATTAGATGCGCTTTTATATGCATCGCATAAATTAATTCAGGAGACTTCACACTTTTTTCATAAATATTTAAGTTACATTTTAAGTTTCATTTTAAGCTTTTAGAAGACTTATTCATGAAACAGAAATTAATTTCCATGTTTCCCTTTTTTCCTTTAAAAGAAAACTAAGATCGTCAACAAAATAAAATATTTAACGAAACGTTGATTAAATTCTTGGAAACCGTAAAATGTCACCCGTAATTTAACCACACGGAAAAAATATTATAGTTTTGCTTCATATAAGTTCTTTTCAATTTTACTATTTTTAGTAGCCCAAGAACAGACTGTCAGTAAGGTTTAACTTATTAAGGAACATAGTAGACTTCGCCAGAAACACAGCAAGTACTGAATAGCATATTTGAGTTCTTAAAATATAAATAGCACACATGAGAAACGTAGAGACAACGAATTACCGCAAAATATCGAAACAAAAGCCTATAACAGTTTGTACACAAAGATTTTCTCCGTGCAGATACGTTCTGGAGAACGCATTCCAGCTGACCGATTCATCGATCCGTCGATCGGCTGGTTTGTCGGCCGACCACCGGGAACTCGCGTTGTCGAAATGTTTACCATTCGTCGAACGCTTAAAGCACCAACGCGCCCCGCACGATGCTCGCGAGCAACCGCTGCACATAAAATCATTATTATGGTGGCAATAAACCGTAAACGTACGCGCGCTGTGTATTTCCACTCACAGGTCCGCGAGTACGGCCGCAGACTCCGCGGGCGCGCGCGCGCCTCTCCGAAGGGGAATTCCTCCCTTTATTTCCTGCGCGGATCCGCGCGCTCCTGAGGCGAGAGAGGTCCACGTCAGGATGACGCGAAGGACGAAAGACGACGAGAAGGAGAACGCTCCGCACGCGCGGTCGCGCCGTCCTCAGCCAGGTTATACTGCGCCATTAGTGCCTGTCCACGGGCTTTATGGAGCTGCTCCTCCGGCTCGCGCAGAGCTGTCTTCCGGTGGCGAGATTCCCGACACGCACGCATACACGCAACACTCCGTTTTCGCGAAAGGAGCGCGTCCCGGGAGGAGCTGTTTCACGCTGGGAAAATGCGACGGCCTCTCCGTCGAGTTACGTAATAATTCCGCATAATTCCGCTCGTAGCGTCTCGAGCTCCGCGGCGGATCTTCGCTGAGCGATCGTTGAGCGGTTCTTTTTCCTTTTTCTTTTTTCGTTCTTTTTTCCTCCTTTTTGCGAAACGGCCAGATGGACAGATAGCGCTGGCGAAAACGCCAGCGCGCGTTTACGCTTGGTGTCGAAACGAGAGAGAAGTCGTATCCACGTGGTGAACGGTAATTGGATCGTGCAGCGAGCGCGGGGAATTTCGCGCCTCGGCATTTCGCGAATATTATCAGGCGCTTGCAGAAGCTCCTACGATATTAAAGCCGTCTTTGTTTATTAATAACAACGAGATTACATATAATTTCTTAACCAAGATATTGTATGACTGCATTGCTATTAATAACTTCTTGCAATCTTTCAAGCAATATTTTGATCCCGCGTCGATAAAATAAAAACTCATCTTTTGAAGTTACACGGAAAAAAATTATTTGTTGGCCCAGCAAATTTTCTGCTGGTTTAGCAAAATCTTTTCGTTATTATATGGGTAGCAAAAAGATTTGCTAAGAGTACTAATCACTAATCATATTTGCTGGATATAATTTGCTGAATCTACAAATTATTTTGCTATGAGAACTATGATGGATTTATATAAGCAGTTGCTGTTTTGCTCCTACAGCAAATAAATTTGCTAAGGATACATTATTTTGCATCAATAGCAAATTAACGTGATTCTTAGAACAAATACAACTTCAAAGTACTCAACAAATTTGTTCTATCCCGGCAACGAAACTACTGCTCTGATAACGAATAATTTGTAAAATTAGTTACGTCAACTAAATTTTTTTGCTGTCACTACGAATATGCAGTAACAACGACGATTTTGCTAAAAGAGCAAAATTATTTTTCTCCGTGCACCATTTCTTTCATCCTCCTCATAAATAACAGCGAACACAATATTCTTTCCAATATTCTTTAAAATCTTTTAGTTGTTGCAGCAGTTTCACCTCGATTAAACTGACAAAGTATGGCGAAGTGGCGAAAATAAACTTTATCCATTTTCAATCGTGTTAAACGTAACGTTTTGTTCGGCCCTATGAATTGTAAACCATCAATTCCGATCGGCCAACATTTAAATACTAAAAAAACTTAAAAAAACTTAAAGGGGAAAAATTATTAAAAATTACTGAAATTACTAAATTGCTGCTACAGCCATCTATCTATGACCTTACGGACTTTTGCAAACATCTAATCATCTTGTAAGGAGCAACCGTCCGGCGCGTTGCATGCCAGCGCGACGGCGGAGGAGATAACGTCGTTACATTTGTAGCGCGCTTTACGGCGGCGCGCGACACGCGTGATATCTCTGGCATCAAACTACTTGTTGTTGTCGTCGTATCGGCATGATTGCGCCGTTCTTGTCGGTCAGCGACATTCCCGTTTGTACAACACGAAATTTTCAACGTAAATCCGATGTTATCGTCGTCATCGGCTCTCTGAGAGCCCCTCGATTTCCGGTATATCGTCGTCTCTCGCGATAGAGACTTACAGAATATACCTTGTTAATTCCCCTCCAGATGACCTTTAGACATTCCGCGGACCGGCCGAAGTTAATCGTTCGTTATGGCCGAGACGCCGTTATATTTTCCCTCCGACCTACGTTTATCTCATAATCCGAAATAATGTCATTGTGCGCAATATCCGCTGTTTATTCTCGCGGCGAGAGAATAATGAAAATTTTTACGTGCTGCTCTAATTGTTTGGGAATATTAACTCCGGCGTTGTGCGCTTATAATTTTAATTCCTCATGATATTACAATTTACCACAACTCTGTTATACTGAGAGAGAAGAAATAATTGATCTAATAAAAATTATGGTTATTTTTTACTCCAACCATATTTGTCAGTTGTTCTAACACAAAGTAACAATTTATTCAGGACAACTAATATTATTTTAAACATTTTTTTAATATTTTCTATAAATCTTATTTTCACAATAAACTATTGAAATATTAGTGATATTTTTGCACGTAACTTTTTGAGATGAATGAACTTCAGAGTGCAGCCGATCGTTCAATTGCCTAGTTTATACCGAACGTTTGATATACATAAATAGCAATCTTCTATTAAATAATCTTAATTAAATATCGACAATGTATGTATTGTATAATAGTGTTTTATAGTATAATGTTCATCAAGAAAACGTATTAAACACATCGTCATTAACATGCTTTGTCAGTACAAAACTAGAAAAAATGGGAGAACTTATTTTTTAATAATTCGTTGTCTTATTGGACCATTAGTTCTAAAGTTCATTGTGTCTAAACCATTTTATAACCTACTATACGATATGCAGATATTAAATTAATGGATAAGATGACCGAGGAATCTAATTAGAGAAGTAGGACAATAAATCTTATATTTCTTATATCTCTCTTATATCTCTCTAATCTTATATTTCTCTTTATCTATCTTTTTGGCATTGGAAATATATGCACATTAAATACACATGCATACATCTGGAAATATATAATGTACCGCATCCCAGTGTCTTGTGTCCTTCGTCCTGGCTTCCTGGTGCAGCATTCTGCTACTGGCTGCATCATCATGGCACTCCAGATACTAGCTCGTGGCACTGACACTCTTGCAGCTACTATTAGATTGTGAAACCACACGTGTTAACGCAATGTCGCTGAGTATCCGATTAACTCTTTGGAGCAAAGTGATCTTATCGTGAGATCACCTGTTAGAATCAAATAATGGTTTCAGATGTAGTGATTTTATAACGAAATCATCGCTCAGTCTGTGCATAGTGATGCATTCTACCGGTTTTTTGTGTTACTCGTAGTTATTCGCTTCAGTTTGCACGTTTATTATGTAAAAATAAGAAAATAGGAAAAATTAATTTCAAAAGGAATCTCTTGGATTGTCATTCAGACATGTGATATGAATATTTTATTACAGAACACAATATTTTATTTTAGAACACGAATTTTGAAGTGTTTCAAAGAGTTAAGTATTTCAAGATCCGATGAAATATTTTAGGTAAATTCTAACGTAACACTCGGTCACGGAAAAGCAAGTCACGATCACGCGACGCGTGAGAATAGTAAGACAAGGGGCAAAAAGAGTAAACTTGTCCCCCCCCATCAGTCATCAACAGTCGTCGCTCGATTCCGAATATCGCGAGTGTTTACAGCAATCAAAACATTCGCAACCTTCGAGACAGTCAAATTTACCTTTGTGTCTCACGGACTTTTCCGGACGTTTTCATTCAGTCGCAACCCGGCGCGCGTACCACGCACACCACGTGCGTCAGTGCGTTATCCGTCGCTCTTCTCGATTGATTAAACTACTTCGTCTGCCCTTTTAAAGTACTTATTAACAAATTAGTCAGTCACTCGTGTCGGCATCGCGTCATTTAACACGTGTATCTTCCATCGAATCGTATCTACGCGAGTGTCAGTGTCAGTGCCACGACGGAGCAGCCGGAATGCTAGATCGAGAGGATGGAAAGGAGGACGCAGGACGCCGGGACGCGGGCAGTGATACATCGTATATTTCCAAGGTGCGTCAAATCATTCATTAGATAAGAGGTTTCCGTTTTTAACGGGCGTTTGATGAACGGATAAAGAGGTACCCGAGTCGAAACAGGTCGGCATTCATAGTCCGTCATCAAGTGACAAATAATTGTAGCTTCATTAATCTTCGTGTTGTCAACTTGCACTTTTTACATTAATTCATGCGAGAAGCATTGATACAAACAGCCGAATAATGATCCATGATTATGAATCCGCAATTAATTACGTTCTCAATCGGAAGATTCTAAATAGCCTATGAATACCGACCTTAAAATCTAATGTACATCTTGTAAGTGTTGATTATCACGTCCAATAATGCGGGTGAAATCTTGTCTACAACCTAATAATGCTTTCTTTTCATTTCTGCTTAGCCTTGTTATTGCAAAGAATTCCAATTTAAATGTCTGTCGATAAACACAGCATTATTGGACACATAACTATTATTTTTACAGATACTTTATTGTCAGTTCTTTTAAGAACTTCAAATTCCATCAAGGGTTCCAACGTGAAAAAGAGAAAAAAGAGATTATGAGAATAAAATTGTATTACTTCTTTTACCAATTACCCTCATTAATCTTCATTAAATTATTTCATATTCGCTTATCTCTTACATACTTTAGCTGCAGCCGAGTAATTTGTATAATTAACTCATTGCTAGCGGAAATTAGGAATAAAGATTAAATGTAAGTGCGTGTAGAATATTGAGATAATCGAATATTAAATAATTCTGAAACGAGTCCTGCTAAGACTCAACATGCATGGGAAACATATTGTAGTAAAAATTACATTGAAATTATATTTTTTTTCTACAGTACTTTTTGTAAAAGTGGACTATATTGAAGTTAGATTACTGTAAGGATAGTAAAAGTTATAAAGAACATTCAAGTAATTACAAATAATTTTGCAATAAAAAGTCAAACGTGCATAACATTTCCAAAGAAATATATAGTAATTATGATCATAATCCTGTATGATTCAAGATTAGAAAAATTTTGTTGCTATTTTTACTACAAAATTTTCCCAAGTGGAAAAACAACAGTAAATAACTGTTTGTATCACGCAGGTAAGATTTGTATAATGTTATTATATATACTTTGATATTCTTCATTGGTCTTTCGAGTTCGACAGAATTTGCAGGGCTAATGTAGAATTAAAATTTCGACTCGGGTACGAAGTAGAAATAGTCGAAAATATTCGGAGGTGAGAACACGAAAAGAAAGGCTACAAATTTCCGAATTTTGTTCGCATTGAACGAGAATCATTCCAAATTCTTGATGTAGCTAACGAACAGGATGACTCGAAAGCTACAGAAAGAGGTTAAGTAGTTACACTCGTGAGCAAACTCTTAAAGTTTTCTTAGAGAAAGAAACGTCAAATATTACAACCGCTTATTGGAAGACTAATCAATTATTTCCGGCTTTGTATTCAGGTTATCCTCTCTGTGGTTATTCCACACAAGGATAATTACGTCTTACTGAGAACAATTTCTTCGCGCGATTTTCCAGCGAGTCTGGAACGGTACTCGCGACTGAAAAACCGTCCGCGTGTGCGGAGCTGCGTCTGCAAAAGCGTGTTCATGCATGAGAGGCTTACGTAAATAGCATGTAGATAATGGGCATGAGTTCCTTAATCAAATTTTAATTGCCGGTCGCGATTTAATAAACACGCGCGAGATAATTTCAGTCCTCGTGATATCGGGACGATTGAAAAGAGGCTAACCATCTACCTTGGCCGTGAGTAAAATCACTACCGATACATAACGCACCTCGTTATTCCATCTGCTGCTCGCAATTAATTACCGTTAATTATCGATAACGATAGCCGATAGCATTATGATATTTATGTTGCCGAACGGTATTTATAATCGACGTGTTTGTCTACGGCCGTTTCCGCCGTTTACGTTAGCTTCTACGACGATAGTTCTCTATACCGACGTGGCTTTCACCAAAAAATAAAATTCACAAAAAACATAAAACTGAAAATTAGCTTTTAATGTTCAAATATTTGCAGTATGTTCAAACAACGCGCGCGCGTTCTCCGCAAGAAAAATTTGGAAAATTTAGAAGCACGGAAAATTTAGTAACGTGAACTTCTATTCGCTTGCAAAATCAATATGGTGAAATTAAATATTTAGTTTCGCAACTGATCCGTTTTTTCTTGTACACAGAGAAAGAGATTTAATAAATTGGGGATTTAATTAGAGATTGGAGATTTGATCAATTGGGATTTAATAAATTTTATTGCGTCCAAACGAATCTTATCATTGGACAATTTTAAAGAAACTAATTTTTCAGTCAATAAAACGATTGTTTTATTAAAGCTCTAGTAGCTATCTAGTGTAGGCTAGATTAAATTTTCTGATTACTGATTCATTACTGGTTGATTACTCAGTGAAGTATACAATCGGGTCTATAGTTTAGTCGTTGTTACATATCAAATATGATGAGTAAATAGTGCTGTTCTAAAATAGACATAATCTAGCTATTTATTTGGTTTCGGGTCAAATAAATCAAAGTCAAACAAATAGGAATATTAAGAAATTCACACTTTTTTTCTGTATTCAATTCCCTGAGACGCTCGTTTGGGAAACTAGATTGCTTCATCCTGAAACTTCGTGATTCTTCATTATAATCGCGATCGGGCGGCACCGAGGAGAGGGTAAAAGAAAGAGAAAGAACGATAGAAAGAGAGAGTCCACGAGGGCTCATGGAAGCGCGTAAAAAGTCGACATTCCGAATCGCTGCACTCTGCCCTCCGCCCTTCCCGTTTGGCTACTCGCCTCCTCCACCGTCTCCCCTGCTCCTTCTTCACTTCCACCTCCACTTCAACCTCCTCCTTCTCCTCCTCTTCCTCTTCGCCGATCGTCGCGAAAGAAGTCTCGGCTTCCCAGCTGAGAGCCGGGCCGAGAGAGCCGCGCACAATAAACGCGTTGTTCACCGCATTCCACGTGCACGCACTCGCGCACAGCGAGTCGATACGCGGGGCGCGGCGCGCGAAACGCGAAGAGCAGAGCGCGCTCCGTGAGAGCGCCGCGCGCGGCCGGCCCGATATTAATTGTATCCCGTCGCACATAGATAATTGCATCCGACTACACCTAAAAGTCCTCTAGCATCCCGGCCGATTAACGACGCCGTCGTTGATACGCGCCGTACGCCGTCGTATCGTGGCCGATATAAAGGGACCATGTAAGGACCGGTACACACGCCCGGTATTCACGGATGATTCGTACACGTGCGCGCACCGAGTGATGGCTTCGAGCCAGAAATGAAAATGACGAAAAGAAAGACTACAAATTTCTGAATGTTCGCATTGAACGAGAATCATTCCAAATTCTTGATGTAGCTAACGAGCAAGGAAAAAGGATGATTCGAAAGCTACAGAAAGAGGTTAAGTAGTTACACGTGAGAACGCTGAGCAAACTCTTAAAGTTTTCTTGGAGAAGGAAACGTCAAATATTACGACCGCTTATTGGAAGACTAATCAATTATTTCTGACTTTGTATTGACATGATGGTACAATGATGGTACGATGGTAATTTAATCGGTAAATTACCCGATGATTTTAAAAAGCTGCTAATGAAATGGTAATTCAGAAAAAATGTTACGCAGATAAAAGGATTTTTACATAGAGCTCAAAAGGAGCACTTAGCCTTTGAAAAAAATGTAAAATATCTCATTTAACTCATACTTTCCATAAAATGTTTTGATACTGTATATTGATGTAATATATGTAACATGTAGCGATTATAAAACTAGGTATATAATTACTAGGAAAACTTGAAGAAAATTTTTATTAAGATTTTCAAAACAAAAGGTGTGTGACAGATATAGTATAGTCTTAATCATATCTTTCTTATCATTATACCTTACAGGTTTGCAGCATTTTATTTTATTTTTATTTATTTATTTTATTTATTTATTATTTATGAATGCAGTCTATTTGTGCATGAAACTATAAAAAGCAACAAATTTTACTCAAATTACCAGTAAATTACCATCTCACCGTAAGTTTACCATAAGTAATCGTGACGGTAATTTTACATTTCCACTTCGAGCCAATCGAAATATTCGTCGCTCTCGACTATTTCTGTCTGATTGCTGTGTAAGGACTTTAGCACACGGATTGACGTAACTATAGACGAGAGATATAAACTTAAGCTAAAAAACTAATCGTGATATTGCTTCAGGATCCTTCTAGCTGGAAGAAGATTAATGGGACCGTATAAGTAGGATTTAAGAGGATTTTAACCAGATATGAATCTTAGCTATATTTGCCTACGATCAGATTTACCGGCAGCTCTGTCTTCTTCCAATGTACAAAACTACGGCAAAATCCCGATTGATACTTTTTAGTTTAAGGTTACGGCAATCTATGTGTGCGAAATCTCTAACTACCACGTGCAAAAACTCCGGTCACGTCTCGCAACCTACGTTCGTTGTTCAATTCGAGTGCGCAATACGCTCCTTTGAAATCTCCCAGGACGACCATTGTTTTTTATCTTATTTTTATCGCGCTGACATTTGAGAACTTTTATTACTACCAGTGAAGCTTCTAACGAGAGCGACGCATAAAAGTCTGCGGTCTATACACTCGTCGCATTTCACACTTGGCAATAATTGTCCACTTAATTACAGTTAGAGAATCGTTGCGGATTCTGTTTCGTTTTCCCACCTCTATTTTAGAATATTGACGAAGTTAGTATCATTTTTCCAATGCAATGAGGAAAAACATTATTTCTCATTATATTTAGGGCTTTATATATACATGTACAGGGTGTTAAAAAAAGGTTTAATACTTATAAAGTAAATAGTACTCATTTTATTGAGTAAAAGTCGTTTAGTAAACAGGTCGAAAAATCAATCTTTTTAAAGTCACAAATATCTTTTACTTTCAATTTTGATAATGCAAATTATTTGTGTGCTTCTATTAACCACGCGCAGTACATGAACTCAAATGAGCACCTTATCGTATTATTACTTTAATGTTTACAAAAAGTATTCTCCCCAAAGGTTCTCTTTCAAAAATGTCTGGTCAGTTCAGAAGATTTTTAGGAAGAATTCGCAATTCTGTAGCATGAAGATATCAAGCATGTATAGAAATAGCTGGAGAACATATAGAACATTTTTTTGTAAACATCAAAGTATAACTAAAGTAATAATATAGTAAGATACTCATTTGTTGTTTATTCACTGCGCGTGATGAACGAAAGCGCACAAATAACTTGCGTTACCAAAATCGAGAAAACGTTTATAAATTTAAAAGTGTTGATTTCTCGATCTATGTTTATTACACGAAAAGAATTTTATAGTAAAAATTACTATAGAATTTTGTAACCAAAGAATAGGTTTATATTCTGTTGTAATTGATAGAGAGTTGTAATTGATAAATTTATTCCTTCATCTCTTATTGTATTACTTATATAAAAACTAAAATACGTTATTAAAAAATTTTCTATATTTCTAGCGAAATCTATTATGTTTCTTACTAAGATGGATCTTCTATACTGATAATCTATTTCTGGTTTACTAAAAACATAATAAAATTGAAAAGAATTTATATGAAAAGAAACTATAATCTATTTTTGGTGCAAGCACTCAATATGATAAGTACTATCCACTTTGAAACCTTGAAATCTTTTTTCTAAGTACACTTTGTGTACTTTCACCTGTGTACTTACGTGTTCATATTTTTTAGAGTTGTGTACATTTTTAGGTATATCTATATATTTTTTTTGGGTTAAGCGTTAAACTTTTTCGCTACCAAATTTATCTTTTAAAGATACAACTTTTTCTGTACCATCAAATTATTAAATACATTAACATAATGTAGTTTTAGTAGAAAAATTAAAAATTTTATGTTTGGCGTCAAAAGATAGGGTCGAGACGTTGATGTCCCACTGGGATTTTTGAGAAGACATATTTGTCCTAACTATAATAAGTAGAGTAGTAGCTAATGTGTTCTAAATGTCAAAAAGCTGTTTATTCAATTGAATAAGGTTATTATTAATGATGGAGAAAATATATATCTCAGGACACATAAAGGAAACCGGGGCTAAATACCTTATATTTAAAAAATTTTAAGTTACAACTTCCCAGGCAACTAATTGTTGTGACGAATATGAACATGATAGAGGCAACCTTTATCCATGTATTAATGTTCGCCACGACCCCGTTAATCGTATATTTTGTTTTGTAATAGCCAAAATACGAACATTGATTTCAGTTTGGCCGAGATTCGAATCATTTTTGACTAATTTATCGCATATTTGAAATATTTTGGTTGGAATCTCGGCTAAAGAAATTTAGAATGACTCGTGTCTCACCTATGCCGACTTTGTTAAAATTTTAATTAGAATTGTCGGGTTTCTCGGTTTGGCCGAGATTCGAACAATTTTAGACTAATTTAGCATTGATTTAAAATATTCCGGTTGGAATCTCTAAAAAATTTAGGACGGTTCGTGTCTCAGCTATACCGATTCTGTTAAAATTATTTAACTATATCTTGTATTCAATTTTATTTCTTATGTATTTTTGTTGCACTTGTTAATGATAGCTATGAGAACATTAAAAAGCTATAAACTGCCCGTGAAATTCAAAGGGAGCCAAAATGAAAAAATATGCCCTAAATATTTGTTGTACTTCTACATTTGTGTCAAATTAGAAAGAAATCGGAGTGTAACTGTTGGGTAAGTTTATTTGTAAGAGGGTTAACAGTAGCACATATTGCTCTCTCCCATTGTAGTAGTATGTCGCTCTTACACAACCACTATACAGTGTTTCTCTTTTACCCATACTGACACAATAAAGTCATTATTATTATTATACACTCGCGGCGGAGTCGTGTTGCAGATGTTGCATAAACCTACGCCTTCGCAGAGAGCCACGCGAAGGACTGTGTGATTAGCGCGCGTGATTAGCATGTACATCATTAGGTACTTAGACCATCGCGAGTTACGTCACCCCGCCGTCGTCCGATTCAAGCCAAGTTCCGTCCTTTTCCGTTTACGCGATCGGAGAGATCGAGTCCATCACTACGCACGCACGATGCACGCACACGTGTTCGCACGGCGGTGCATCCGTACGCGCGGATTGGAGATGCAACGAGAGAGTCGGCAGTCTCTCGGGGGAGCACGCAACACGTGTGTACGCACACGCACGGGCCGGAGAGTCAGGTTGCACCGCCACGGATCAGCGACTGCTGAGATACGTTACATGCGCCTGGGCTTCTGCATTCTCCGCGTACGAGACGAGAAGAAAAGGGCCGTGGAACGAGATCCGAAGGTCGGAGTATCGAAAGAGAAATAGCGACCGGATCGCGCGCGCGAGAGTGTAGACCCATCGCCCTCGAAATGGCAGCACCTCGAGAAACGGGGCTCGTTGAGATCGCGAGACCGCTTAATTAAGGGCGTTTCGGTCGGGCAACGCCACGTGAGAATAGCTTTAGCCGTTGTTCGACGGTTTATTTGATTGCACATGAGTAAATTGCATTCCTCCCCGCGTCCCTCCCGAGTCTCCGGATCGCGCTATGTATGTATATGTTACTATAAAAATTATATTAAGAAACACAGGCAAAGCGTACTCGTTGTTGAGCGAAGACATCGCGAACACGATATATCTGTGTAATTTCGTATGTCTCCCGCAGGAGTTTAGAGCGAATTGCAAAAACGAGAAAAATTCTGTAAATAATCGGAGAGCATAACAACTCTTTGGGTACACGAAAAAATACTGCTCGGTTGATTTAGCAAATCTGTAGTTTGCTGAGTTAAGAGGATGCTGAAGCTGAAAACTTTACCGACAAAACACTGACATTTTTCTGCAAAGTTTGCATCGTATTGGTTGTACAGAATTACAAATGCTTTGACGTAATGAAAGTGTAAAAATAAATAGAAGCATTGCTCAATATAACAAAAATAAAAAAAATTTTTTTAATGTAAAATCTCAAGTTGTCAGTTAATATAATATTTGTCTAATTCAAAAGTTCCGCAGCTTGTACATTGAAAATGTGGATGCTTCAAACAGTAAAATTTTGAAGAACATTGCTATATCTTCCCTTAAACATAACGACTAAGCAGATTTGCTAAGCTGGCAAGATTTTCAGAGCAAATCTTTCTCTTTGCAAGAATTTCAGAAAAATCTCAGGGAACACGGAGATGAGAGGTAGCGTACGATCGTAAATAACAGAATTGTAAGGTATATATTGGAAGCAATCAACAACACACACGCGCGCACACACACACACACACACACACACACACACACACACACACACACACACACACACACACACACAGACGGCAGCGCACAACCACATCGTAAGCCGTCAAAAGTCCCAGTCGCATCCCGAATGCAATTCCCATGCGCGCTCGCGCGCACATAGACGCAGTAGCGATCGTCATCGCGGCAAGGAGCGCGCGTAGGCGCAGAAGACCCGAAGAAGCGGAACGGAAGGATCGTGTAATCGAGGTGTAATTCATGAGGGTAGGATTTTTTAGGAAAGAGGTCGAACAAATATTTCCACGTTCACACGCGTGCCCGCGTCTTCGCCGCTTTGTGCGTGCGCGAGCGAGCGAGTCTCAGAGCAGCGTTATTGTGCGTTAGTGCGTGCTGTGTGCGTATGAGCGTCTCTCTCTCTCTCTCTCTCTCTCTCTCTCTCTCTCTCTCTCTCTCGCCCGCGCGCGATTGAAACGTTCCTGGAAAGCGCGGATGAATAAGGTCGGAATAACAGCGCGGAACGAGACGTACGGTTGTGTCTAAATGGCGCCATTATCGCGGCCCGTACGGATCGGCGGAGGCCGCGTGTGCAAATGGGATTACGGTATCTCCGGATGCGCTCCGCGCCCGCGCGGTATAATGCACGATCATATGTTACCGAATGCAAAATAAACGACGCGCCGCGAACGACGCTTTACACTTCGGCGTTGATAATTTAACACTTTGGCAGCTGCGCGCCTCGTCGACCGGCCGCGCGACAGCGCTTTAATTGCGGATATTAGTCTGGGACGGATTGTCGTGGTGGGCCGCGGACGTCGGGGCAGCTGCGGTAACTGCGGGACTTTCGATTTTTTTTCTTCCCCCTTTTTCCGTTTTTGCGTATCGGCCGGGCCGGCTGATTCATCGGCGTGTAAGGTGCGTGTAAACCGGCGAAATTAAGATGCGCGCGTGCAACGCGCGCGCGTATAATTTTATGCGAATTTTATTTTTGCGCATTCTGTCTCCATCTGTCTTCCGTCTTTTTCTCTTCTTTTCTTTCTTTATTCCCCTCTAAAGTACAATCAGTGTATTCTTCACTTAAATGATGTTATATTTACAACTAGTGGTTTAGCTACAAGTATAGTACTGCAAAACTTTGCTGATTAACCAACAGTACCGATTGTTCCTATCATTGATACATTTTACAACCGAAAACCTCGCTAGCTTAACAAATCTATAGCTATAATACATAAGCTGCCAGTTAGCACAATAACTAATTGTAGTTACTATTGCAGTTACTAAAACTTTCCGACTAGTGATGCGACTTTGTAACTTCTAACGACAACATCATTATCGTTATGGGTCTTCTACAATAAACCATTAGTCATAAGCTACAAGCAAATTAACCAATCACAGTCAATTATTTTCAAAAATAATGAAAGTCTATATATGGTAGAAAAGCTATGCAACGACATGCCGTGTTAGTGACATTGTCGTTAGAATAAGGCTGCAGTGTCCCATGCGTGTCTAGCTGTACATTACTCACGGCTGTTAATTCATCCAGAAAACGAGAACTTAATTCGATGACAAGACCGAGAATATGGTACATAGAAAACATTTGAACAGTAGGACGTAAGCAGTAAGCAAATTAACCAATCATGGTCGCGGATCCTTGGACCATAAGAAGAATCATCGACTGTGATTGATCAATCTGTTTATAGCTTACATTTTATTGCTTAAGTTTTTTGTATGTTCCCGGCTTTACTGTCGAATTAAACCACACGTTCTCGCTTTCTTGATAAATCAACAATCATAAGCAATGCATAGCTAAATATGAATGAGATTCTGATCGAGAAGTTCTAGGAACTACTGATATATCGAGTAGTGAGGCATCAGCGAGAGGGCGGCGTACGAGCGCGCCACCGTATACGCCGCAGTGCACACTTTCGGCACTTTGCGACGTCGATTGCGCGATCGTCTTGTACATCGATCTTTTCGTGACGAGCAGTCTCTACTGACACATCGCGATCGACATCGCTCCGCGTTCTACGCATCTTTTATCAATCGAAAGTGAAATAAGTATCAGGAGTGCCAAAATAGCGATGTGCGATCGTCAAGATGTATCGTGAGTACGTTATTAGAAAGCAACCCCCTTGATTTTCGATATACACGACCTGTGCTTGTCGCGGCGTTTATTGCAGTTCTCATTAATATCGACTCGCTCAGTAGAATTGGACGATCGTCGGATTTATTCACGAGAAGTTAAAATCGCGATGATAATCCGAGGAAAAGAGAAAGACAAAACGACGCTAGAGATATACGCGACGTCGGATCTCGCGCGGTCGGTCCGTCAGCGAGAGTGAGAGAGGCGTAGCTACTAGAGCGCGTCCTTGTCGAACCGCGACATCGTTCACGTTTTGGCGCGCACTTTCGGTACTGCGTCAGTGATTGCGCGGCCATCTTGGACATCGATCTTTTCGCGACGAGCTGCCTTACCTGACACATCGCGATCGACATCGCTCCGTGTTCTACGCATCTTTTGTCTATCGAAAGTGAGTCTGGCGCGGAAATAAATATCGCGAGTGCCGAAATAGCGATGTGCGATCTTCGGAATGTATCGTGAGTACGTTATTATAAAGTACTCTTTGATTTTCGATATACACAGTCGGTACTTGTCGCGGCGTCTATTGCACTTCTCGTTAACATTGACTCGCTCAAGTAGTAGTAGAATCGGACAATCGTCGGATTTATTAACGAGGAGTTAGAATCGCGATGATAATCCGAGGAAAAGAGAAAGACAAAACGACGCTAGAGATATACGCGACGTCGGATCTCGCGCGGTCGGTCCGTCAGCGAGAGTGAGAGAAATGTAGCTACTGGAGCGCATCCTTGTCGAACCGCGACATCGTTCACGTTTTGGCGCGCACTTTCGGCACTGCGTCAGTGATTGCGCGGCCATCTTGGACATCGATCTTTTCGCGACGAGCAGCCTTACCTGACACATCGCGATTGACATCGCTCCGCGTTCTACGCATCTTTTGCCTATGGAAAGTGAGCTTGGCGTGGAAATAAATATCGGGAGTACCGAAATAGCGATGTGCGATCGTCGGAATATATCGTGAGTACATTATTAGAAAGTAACTTTGATTTTCGGCACACACAGCCAGTGTTTGTCGCGGCGTTTATTGCACTTCTTATTAACATCGACTCGCTTAAGGGGATGCTGGAGTCGATAACGAATTCGAACAATGTCGATAATGCAGAGACGATTGTCGCTAACACAATCATGTTATTCTTTTCGTATTTCTTGTATATATAGAACTTATATGAATGTGTGTTGCTTTGTTTTACCATATTCAACGGAAGACCTAACCATATATGTGTAGAAATCTTTCTGCAAACTTTTTCGATATTTTTAAGCTTCCAAAGGCAGATGCGAAGGTAGAGCAATGTTCATTAAAATTTTTCTGTTTGGAGCATTCACACATTTGGTATATATAAGCTGCGTAACTTTTGGATTTGGCAAATATTGCGCTAACTGACAACTTGAGATTTTACCTTATAAATTTGTTGTTTGTTTTCGTCACATATTGGGCAATGCGTCTATTTATTTTTGCACTTTCGTATTTTGCGTACAAGCATTTGTAATTCTGTGTAACCAATACGACGTAAACTTTGCAGAAAAATGTCAGTGTTTTATCGGTAAAGTTTTCAGCTTCAGCATCCCCTTAATGGGTTTCAGTTAAATCGGTTATTTCAACAATAGAAATTAACTAAAGCACGAAAATACTTATTGAAATGTTTTGAATGTTTACTCAAGACATATATATTGCCACTATTCAAATAGATTAGTAAAATATTATAAATACATACACATGAAGATACATACGATTTATATTAATATGTTATATAATCTCACAGATATATACAGTTATTAATGTAAAAAGGCAAACTGAAATTGCGCAGTGCATAATATATTTCTCATTGCAAATATTTGCAATCAGACTTAATGAGAGTGCACTGTACCGTAAAACGAGTAAAAGTATGTCTACATTATTTGTTGAATAATTCATAATTTGTGTAGTAAAATTATTGGATTTTTTTTGCAAACTTATCGGAAAGATTTGTTGATATACTTGTAGATGACTAAGATAATGTTAACAAAAATGAGTTTACTCTATGAGAGAGTTGACTATTGCTTCCACCTAAAATAATTATTAAATCATTGGACACTGATTATTTACTACTATCACATTAATAATTACCAGTAATACTTTTCTGTAAAGGTAGAGAAGTGTCACGCGACGATGTGTTAGGAAAGTAGGAAGTCTTCATTTTTAGGATAACAGTATCGATAAAATCTGTGATTTTACGACGCGATTCCCACGTTACACGTGACCTTGTCTAACGTCGTGAAATTTAATCACCATCCAACACTGAGGTATTTGCGTGCGTAACGCGGGATTATCGCGAATATCATTAACACCTTTCAGCGATCCTACAAATGAGCAATTAGTTGGCGTCAATCACTCGTTAGAAATTCGAGAGGTTGCACGCGCTCAACACCGTTTCTTTCTCATTTGTTACATAAGGTTGAAACGAACACATATAAGACACATCAGATGTACAAAACTGCTTTCAAATATTACTCTGCGTTGAGCAAAGAAATGTTAAAAAAACATTCAGGAAAAAAATATTTGAAAAATTCGATGAGTACTATACTTACTTGAAACTACATTTCTACATTTCCTTTTATTGAAACAAAATAATTGAAAATAATTGAAAAATAATAAAAATAATAAAAATAAAAATAATAATAATAATAAAAATAATTGAAAATAATAAACAAAATAATTGCTTTCACGGAAAGTAACAAAAAACTTTAGGAGAATATATATCTTCTCATTTGAAAGAGATTTTTTCTTAGTATAAAAAAAAAAAAAAAATATATATATATATATATTAATAAAAGTAAATATGTTATTTATAGTATTCATCGAACAAATATTTCTTATCTTTTATATATTTTTTCTTTCACTATGAAGAAATAAAGAAAAGAAATTTCCTGGTAGACTGATATATATAAACTTTACAACAATTTCAAGTACATTAAATTTAGTAACATAAAATTGTTTGATTACATTGCATTCGTATTCATCAAATAGAATTACGAAATAGAGATACGAGAGAATTGATCAAGATTTGCCCAAAACACAATACTTCATGTTAAATGTAACATGAAAATCTATAAGTGCATCTTGTAGTAAATTTGTCGCTGCGTCAATACAACAAAACGCTTACATTATGATGTAAATTTAACAATTAATTCGATACAACGGTATGTTTTCCTCGTAAATATAATTAAAAAAGTTGTCTACCTAGAAAGACTCAGAAACGAGAGAGACAGGTGCATGTTTTCCTGTTCGGAGAGAAAACTCGCGAGACGCACGGTTGCGGCTCGCAGCGTCACTCGATTACGAATAAACTCGCGAGTTACTCTCCGCCCTGCGGGCACGCAAAAACAAGCCCTCGCTCGTCCAATCGGAAGCGCCGGAAGCATAAAAGAATATTCCCGCACTGATGCAGCGCACAGACAATCGAATCGCCGAGTCACGACGTTTCGGTGATCGACGCGCGCGATGCTCCGGTGCTCTATCGCGAGCTAATTAAAAGGCAAATTAATTCCAGCCTCCCCTCAAGGAAATCTACTTTGTATAACGAGTTCTCTCTCTTTCTTCCCCTCGCCTCTCTCTCTCTCTCTCTCTCTCTCTCTCTCTCTCTCACTCTGTGCACTGTAATAACGCGGCCGTCTTTGCCGCTCGTCGTCTTAAAGCTTCCAACTTGTCGGATCGTCCGGCGGACTCTCCACGTGACGATAAAACGCCGTGGAAATGCATTCCGCGCGCGAGCAATCAGAAACAATTCTGTAACAACTCGTTTATCCCCGCGATGATAGATGAACGAATTTTGTTTCGCGTCTCTCTCTCTCTTTCTCTCTCTCTCTTTATTTTTCTTCTCCTCCGTCGCGATATCACGTTGTCGGCGCATCGGAGTTTAACTAATTACCACAGTTTGGCAATTAATTAATTTATATTAGGCGTTTCGGTTAACTTTAAAGGTTTTTTGGGTTATAAACATATTTAAAAAAATATATATATTATACTTCAGTCTAAATATTTTCCACCGTTTGCTACAACCTTTTCTCATCTTTATAGCAATAAGTGGATTTCACGATAGAAAAAGGACTAATCTTTAGAAGCAATCCATTCATCGATACATTTTTTTATTTCTTCAAAGTTTCGAAAGTGTATGCTTTGAAGCACATAATCGAAACAAATAATCAGATGATACAATGTCTAGAGAATACGCGAGAATACATTTCCCCTACTTCTTTCCCTTTCTTCTTTTAAAGCCAAAAGTGGTTTGACCAGTATTCAGTGCTTCTGCAAGTTCCTTAAGCGTTGAATCTTCATCCAAAACAACACCTACAATTCTTCGTAACGTCAATCCTCAAAATTCACCGAAACACCTAATATTAATTGCGGGAGCAGAGAACGACAGCCGCGCGCGAGTTATCGACCGAAAGTCCACATGGCAAAAATCACGGTTAAACGCGCCAAGCTTATCGACTCGTTCCCATAAACATCGATTAGAGTTAATTGAGGTAGAACTACGTCGTTACTCCCGTCGCGTCTCCCTCGCTCACTCCCTCTCCTTCTTCCTCGCGAGAGATAATTAGAAAGGAGCGCGGGAGCAGTTGGAGAATCCCAGTTAACTTGAAGTAACGTCCATGGGAACCAACGGCGCGGCGCCGTAATTAATCGCGGATTTTGCTCGGGCTTTTCGCGGGAGCGCGCGATGGCCGCTCCCCTGCGATTAATTTTCCGCTCGCTCGACCAATAACAACTTCCCGCACGGTCGCGACGTTCCACTTAGGTGCACGTGTCTCTCCGATTTCTCCCCGGGCGCACACACGGCGGTGTGTGTGCGCGACGAAAATCGACGGGCTCGATTAACGGAAAGGCGGTCCGTCCGTCCGCCCGCGCGTCGCCGGCCATTAGGATCATCCGGCACGACAACGTAATTTCGTAATTAGGTCTCCCGTTAATTATCCGCCGTCGTGAGTAGTTTTCAGTCGACGATGGGGTCTCCCCCGCGTGACTCTCTCGGCCAACAGGTGCGCGTTGCTGCCGTTGCCGCTTTGCGCGACTCCCCATTAGCGGGTGCATCGCGAGGAGGCTCGCTCGCTTGCTCGCCTCCTCGTGAAATCTCGACCGATCTCACCTTCCGCGGGGGCCCCTCTCGATCGATCGCCCCGGCCCTCCCTTTTCCCTCGGCCGCGATCGCCGATTACCATAATCACGTGGATTATATGTTTAAGCTAATTGCACGTTCCTACGCGCGTACACTCACACTCACACCCACACGCGCGTCCGCACACGGATCCGGCCGCCCGCGATTGCCCGCGCCTCTCTCGCATTAATTTCTCATCGGGACTACGGCCGGTCGGAGAAAAAGCCCTCGACGGAATGTTATCTCGCTGTGTTTACTCTCAACGCAACACGTGAAAAAAAATGACTCGGTTCATTCGGCAAATCTGCAGCTCGCTGGACGAGCGTTACGACCATAAGCTGATTTGCTATACCGGGAGAGAAAATATTTAAGAAGTCAAACACACACATATTTATTCAGTGTT
This sequence comes from Odontomachus brunneus, assembly GCF_010583005.1. Taxonomy (NCBI): domain Eukaryota; kingdom Metazoa; phylum Arthropoda; class Insecta; order Hymenoptera; family Formicidae; genus Odontomachus; species Odontomachus brunneus. Next base: position 992,518 of record NW_022639556.1, on the reverse strand, counting down.
AATAATGTATTTATCCATTCTCTCTCCCTCTCTCTCTCTCTCTCTCTCTCTCTCTCTCTCTCTCTCTCTCT